>NW_026263309.1:0-281489 GCF_947179515.1 Apodemus sylvaticus
GAGGCTACACGTTTAGACGTACACGCCACACCAAATCTTTTCGAGTTACAACGTGTAGTTTAGGAGATACAAGCTAATTTTGTACGATGGGTTATTTTCTTCTTGTTAAGTGTTTCCAATATGTACGTATTTGTCTTTACCTCTGCAACACAGTATTTCCTTATAACGTGGTATTCTTACATATTCTTTCGGAGAAAACTCTCCTGTGCCTTCTCTTTTGAGGCTACATGCTTAGACATACACGCAACACCAAAGCTTTTCGATTTATAACATGTTGTTTAGGAAAAAATAAGATAATTTCGCACAATGCGGGATTTCTTTAAAACGTGGTTTCTGACAAATTTTGATGAATGAAAATTTTCCTGTGCGTTCTCTTTGAGGCTACACGTTTAGACGTACACGCCACACCAAATCTTTTCGAGTTACAACGTGCTGTTTAGGAGATACAAACTAATTTTGTATGATGCATTATTTCTTCTCGTTATAGTTTAAGTGTTTCCAATATGTACGTATTTGTCTTTTCTCTACAACATTGTATATCCTTATAACGTGTTATTCTTACATATTCTTTTGAGAGAAAACTCTCCTGTGCCTTCTCTTTTGAGGCTACACGCTTAGACATTCACGCAATACGAAAGCTTTTCGAGTTACAACATGTTGTTTAGGAAAAACAAGATAATTTCGCCCCGATGCGGGGATTTCCTTAAAACGTGGTTTTCTGACAAATATTGACAAAAGAAAATTCTCCTGTGGGCTCTCTTTTGAGGCTACACGTTTAGACATACACGCCACACCAAATCTTTTCGAGTTACAACGTGTTGTTTAGGAGATACAACCTAATTTTGTAAGATGCGTTATTTCTTCTCGTAAAGTGTTTCCAGTACATACGTACTTCTCTTTACTCTGCAACACTGTATTTCCTTATAACGTGGTATTCTTACATATTCTTTTGAGAGAAAACTCTCCTGTGCCTTCTCTTTTGAAGCTACATGCTTAGACATACACGCAACACCAAAGCGTTTCGGGTTACAACGTGTTGTTTAGGAAAAACAAGATAATTTCGCGCGAAGCTGGATTTCCTTAAAACGTGGTTTTCAGAAAAATTTTGACAAAAGAAAATTCTCCTTAGGGTTCTCTTTTGAAGGCTACACGTTTAGACGTACATGCCACATGAAATCTTTTCGAGTTACAACGTGTTGTTTAGGAGATATCAGCTAATTTTTTAAGATGCATTATTTCTTCTCTTAAAGTGTTTCCAATACGTAAGTATTTGTCTTTACTCTGCAACACTGTATTTCCTTATAACGTGGTATTCTTACATATTCTTTCGAGAGAAAACTCTCCTGTGCCTTCTCTTTTGAGGCTACACGCTTAGACATACACGTAACACCAAAGATTTTCGAGTTACAACGTGTTGTTTAGGAAAAACAAGATAATTTCGCACAATGCGGGATTTCCTTATAACGTGGTTTTCTGACAAATTTTGACGAAAGAAAATTCTCCTGTGGGTTCTCTTTTGAGGGCTACACGTTTAGACGTACACGCCACACCAAATCTTTTCGAGTTACAACGTGTTGTTTATGAGATACAAGCTAATTTTTTACGATGCATTTTTTATTCTCGTAAAGTTTAAGTGTTTCCAATAGGTACGTATTTGTCTTTACTCTGCAACACTGTATTTCCTTATAATGTGGTATTCTTACGTATTCTTTCAAGAGAAAACTCTCCTGTGCCTTCTCTTTTGAGAGCTACATGCTTAGACATACACGCAACACCAAAGCTTTTCGAGTTACAACTTGTTGATTAGGAAAAAACAAGATAATTTCTCACGATGCGGGGATTTTCATCAAAACTTTGTTTTTGTGACAAATTTTGACGAAAGAAACTTCTCCTGTGTGTTCTCTTTTGAGGCTACACGTTTAGACGTACATGCCACACCAAATATTTTCGAGTAAAACGTGTTTGTTTAGGAGTTACAAGCTAATTTTGTACGATGCGTTATTTCTTCTCGTAAAGTGTTTCCAATATATACATATTTGTCTTTACTCTGCAGCACTGTATTTAATAATAATGTGGTATTCTTACATATTCTTTCGAGAGAAAACTCTCCTGTGTGTTCTCTTTTGAAGCTACACGCTTAAATATACACGCAACACCAAAGCTTTTCGAGTTACAACGAGTTGTTTAGGAGATACAAGCTAATTTTTACGATGCGTTATTTCTTCTCATAAAGTGTTTCCAACATGTACCTATATGTCTTTACTCTGCAACACTGTATTTCCATATAACGTGGTATTCTTACATATTCTTTCGAGAGAAAACTCTCCCTGTGACTTCTCTTTTGAGGCTGCACGCTTAGACATAGACAGAACACCAAAGCTTTTCGTAGTTACAACGTGTTGTTTAGGAAAAACAAGATAATTTCGCATGTTGCGGGATTTCCTTAAAACGTGGTTTTCTGAAAAAAAAATTGACGAAAGAAAAATTCTCCTGTGGGTTCTCTTTTGAGGCTACACGTTTAGACATACAAGCTACACCAAATCTTTTCAAGTTACAACGTGTAGTTTAGGAGATACAAGCTAATTTTTATGATGCGTTATTTCTTCTTGTATAGTCTTTCCAATACGTACATGTTTGTCTTTACTCTGCAACACTGTATTTCTTATAATGTGGTATTCTTACATATTCTTTCGAGAGAAAAACTCTCCTGCGCCTTCTGTTTTGAGGCTACACGCTTAGACATACACGCAACACCAAAGCTTTTCGAGATACGATGTGTTGTTTAGGAAAAAACAAGATAATTTCGCACGATTTGGGATTTCCTTAAAACGTGGTTTTCTGACAAATTTTGATGAAAGAAAATTCTCCTGTGATTTCTCCTTTGAGGCTACATATTTAAACGTACAGGCCACACCAAATCTTTTCGAGTTACAACGTGTTGCTTAGGAGATGCCAGCTAATTTTGTAAGATGCGTTATTTCTTCTAGTAAAGTGTTTCCAATACGTATTTGTCTTTACTCTGCAATACTGTATATCCTTATAACGTGGTATTATTACATATTCTTTCAAGAGAAAAACTCTCATGTGCGATCTCTTTTGAGGCTACATGCTTAGATATACTCGCAACAGCAAAGCTTTTTCCCTGTTAAAAACGTGTTGTTTAGGAAAAATAAGTTAATTTCGCACGATGCGGGATTTCCTTAAAACTTGGTTTTTCTGACAAATTTTGACGAAAAAAAACAAAATTAGCTTGTATCTCCTAAACAACACGTTGTAACTCGAAAAGATTTGGGTGTGGCGTGTACGTCTAAACGTGTAGCCTATAAAGAGAACCCACAGGAGAATTTTCTTTCGTCAAAATTGTCAGAAAACCACGTTTTAAGGAAATCCCGCATCCTGCGAAATTATCTTGTTTTTCCTAATCAACACGTTGTAATGCGAAAAGCTTTGGTTGTTGCATGTATGTCAAAGCGTGTAGCCTCAAAGGAGAACGCACAGGTGAGTTTTCTATGGAAAGAATATGTAATACCACTTTATTAGGAAACACAGTGTCTCAGAGCAAAGACAAATACGTACTCTATTGGAAACACTTTACGAAAAGAAATAACGCATCATACAAAATTAGCTTGTTATCTCCTAAACAGGCACGTTGTAACTCGAAAGGATTTGGTGGGGCGTGTACGTGTACACGTGTAGCCTCAAAACAGAACCCACAGGAGAATTTTCTTTCATCAAAATTTTTCAGAAAACCACGTTTTAAGGAAAGTATCTTTTTTTTTCCTGATCAACATGTTGTAACGCTAAATGCTTTGGTGTTGCGTGTATGACTAAGTTTGTAGCCTCAAAAGAGAATGCACAAGAGAGTTTTCTATCGAAAGAATATGTAAGAATACCACCTTATGAGGAAATACAGTGTTGCAGAGTAAAGACAAATACGTACGTATTGGAAACACTTTATGAGAAGAAATAACGCATCGTACAAAATTAGCTTGTATCTCCTAAACAACACATTGCAACTCGAAAGGTTTTGGGTGTGGCGTGTACGTCTAAATGTGTAGCCTCAAAAGAGAACCAACAGCAGAATTTTCTTTCGTCAAACTTTTTCAGAAAACCACGTTTTAAGGAAATCCCGCATCGTGCAAAATTATCTTATTTTTCCTTATCAACACATGGTAACACGAAATGCTTTGGTTTTGCCTGTATGTCTAAGCATGTAGCCTCAAAAGAGAAGGCACAGGAGAGTTTTCTCTCGAAAGAATATGTAAGAATACCACGTTATAAGGAAATACAGTGTTGCAGAGTAAAGACAAATACATACGTATTGGAAACACTTTACGAGAAGAAATAAAGCATACTACAAAATTAGCTTTTATCTCCTACACAACAAGTTTTAACTCGAAAAGTTTTGGTGTGGCGTGTACGTCTAAACATGTAGCCTCAAAAGAGAACCCACAGGAGAATTTTCTCTCGTCAAAATTTTTCAGAAAAGCACATTTTAAGGAAATCCAGCATCGTGTGAAACGATCTTGTTTTTCCGAAACAACACCTCGAACTCGAAAAGCTTTGGTATTGCGTGTATGGGTAAGCGTGTAGCCTCAAAAGAGTAGGCACAGGAGAATTATCTCTCGAAAGAATATGTAAGCATACCACGTTAAAAGGAAATACAGTGTTTGCAGAGTAAAGACAAATACGTACTTATTGGAAACACTTTAAGAGAAGAAATAACGCATCGTACAAAATTAGCTTGTATCTCCTAATCAACACGTTGTACTCGAAAAGATTTGGTGTGGCGTGTACGTCTAAACGTGTAGCCTCAAAAAGAGAACCCACAGGAGAATTTTCTTTCGTCAAAATTTGTCAGAAAACCAAGTTTGGAGAAAATCCCGCATCGTGGGAAATTATCCTGTTTTTCCTAAACAACACGTCGTAACTCGAAAAGCTTTCGTGTTGCGTGTCTGTCTAAGTGTGTAGCCTCAAAAGAGAAGGCACAGGAGAGTTTTCTCTCGAAAGAATATGCAAGAATACTACGATATAAGGAAATACAGTGTTGCAGAGTAAAGACAAATACGTACTTATTGGAAACACTTTACGAGAAGAAATAGCGCATCGCAAAAATTAGATTGTATCTCCTAAACAACACGTTGTAACTCGAAAATAATTTGGTGTGACGTGTACTTCTAAACGTGTAGCCTCAAAAGAGAAGCCAAGGAGAATTTTCTTTCGTCAAAATTTGTCAGAAATCCACGTTTTAAGGAAATCCCGCATAGTGCGAAATTATCTTCTTTTTCCTAAACAGCATGTTGTAACTCGAAAAGCTTTGGTGTTGCGTGTATGTCTAAGCGTGTTAGCCTCAAAATAGAACACTCAGGAGAGTTTTCTCTCGAAAGAATATGTAAGAATACCACCTTATAAGGAAATACAGTGTTGCAGAGTAAAGACAAATACGTACCTATTGGAAACACTTTACGAAGTGAAATAACGCATCTTAAAAAAATTAGCTTGTATCTCCTAAACAGCACGTTGTAACTCGAAAAGCTTTGGTGTTGCGTGTAGCTTTTCGAGTTACAACGTGTTGTTTAGGAAAAACAAGATAATTTCGCACGATGCGGGATTTCATTAATACGTGGTTTTCTGACAAATTTTGACCAAAGAAAATTCTCCTATGACTTCTCTTTTCAGGCTACACGTTTAGACGTACAGGCCACACCAAATCTTTTTAAGTTACAACGTGTTGTTTAGGAGATACAAGCTAATTTTGTACGATGCGTTATTTCTTCTCGTAAAGTTTTTCCAATACATAAGTATTTGCCTTTACTCTGCAACACTGTAATTTCCTAATAACGTGGTATTCTTACATATTCTTTCGAGAAAAAACTCTCCTTTGCGTTCTCCTTTGAGGCTACACGCTTACACATACACGCAACACCAAAGCTTTTCTAGATACAACGTGTTGTTTAGGAGATACAAGCTAATTTCTTACGATGCGTTATTTCTTCTCGTAAAGTTTTTCCAAGACATAAGTATTTGTCTTTACTCTGCAACACTGTATTTCCTAATAACGTGGTATTCTTACATATTCTTTCGAGAAAAAACTCTCCTTTGCGTTCTCTTTTGAGGCTATACGCTTAGACATACACGCAGCACCAAAGCTTTTTCAAGTTACAATGTGTTGTTTAGGAAAAACAAGATAATTTCGCACAATGCGGGATTTCCTTAAAACGTGGTTTTCTGACAAAATTTAACGAACAAAAATTCTCCTGTGGGTTCTCTTTTGAGGCTACATGTTTAGACATACACACCACACCAAATCTTTCCGAGTTATATCGTGTTGTTTAGGAGATACATACTAATTTTGTACGATGCCTTATTTCTTCTCGTAAAGTTTAAGTGTTTCCAATAAGTACGTATTTGTCTTTACTCTGCAACACTGTATTTCCTTATAACGTGGTATTCTTACATATTCTTTCGAGAGAAAACTCTCCTGTGCATTCTCTTTTGAGGCTACACGCTTAGACATACACGCAACACCAAAGCTTTTCGAGTTAAAACGTTTGGTTTAGAAAAAACAAGATAATTTCGCACTATGAGGGATTTCCTTAATACGTGGTTTTCTGATATATTTTGACCAAAGAAAATTCTCCTATGGGTTCTCTTTTCAGGCTACACGTTTAGACGTACAGGCCACACCAAATCTTTTTAAGTTACAACGTGTTGTTTAGGAGATACAGGCTAATTTCTTACGATGCGTTTTTTCTTCTCGTAAAGTTTTTTCCAATACATAAGTATTTGTCTTTACTCTGCAACACTGTATTTCCTAATAACGTGGTATTCTTACACATTCTTTCGAGAAAAAACTCTCCTTTGCGTTCTCTTTTGAGGCTACACGCTTAGACATACACGCAACACCAAAGCTTTTCGAGTTACAACGTGTTGTTTAGGAAAAACAAGATAATTTCGCACGATGCGGGATTTCCTTAAAACGTGGTTTTCTGACAAATTTTGACGAAAGAAAATACTCCTGTGGGTTCTCTTTTGAGGCTACACATTTAGACGTACATGCCACACCAAATCATTTCGAGTTACAACGTGTTGTTTAGGAGAAACAAGCTAATTTTTTACGATGCGTTATTTCTTCTCATAAAGTTTTAGTGTTTCCATTACGTACATATTTGCCTTTACTCTGCAACACTGTATTTCCTTATAACGTGGTATTCTTGCATATTCTTTCGAGAGAAAACTCTCCTGTGCGTTCTCCTTTGAGGCTACATGCTTAGACATTCACGCAACACCAAAGCTTTTTTATTTACAACGTGTTGTTTAGGAAAAACAAGATAATTTCGCAAGATGCGGGATTTCCTTAAAACGTGGTTTTCTGACAAATTTTGACGAAATAAAACTCTCCTGTGGGTACTCTTTTGAGGCTACACTTTGAGACGTGCACCCCACACCAAATCTTTTCGAGTTACAACGAGTTGTTTAGGACATACAAGCTAATTTTGCCAGATGCGTTATTTCTCTCATAAAGTGTTTCCAATACGTACGTATTTGTTTTTACTCTGCAACACTATATTTCCTTATAACGTGGTATCCTTACATATTCTTTCGAGAGAAAACTCTCCTGTGCGTTCTCTTTTGAGGCTACACGCTTAGACATACACGCAACACCAAAGCTTTCGAGTTACAACGTGTTGTTTAGGAAAAACAAGATAATTTCGCAAGATGCGGGATTTCCTTAAAACGTGGTTTTCTGACAAATTTTGACGAAAGAAAATTATCCTGTGGGTTCTCTTTTGAGGCTACAAGTTTAGACGTACACACCACACCAAATCTTTTCAAGTTATAACGTGTTGTTTAGGAGATACAAACTAATTTTGTAAGATGCCTTATTTCTTCTCGTAAAGTTTAAGTTTTTCCAATAAGTACGTATTTGTCTTTACTCTGCAACACTGTATTTCCTTATAACGTGGTATTCTTACATATTCTTTCGAGAGAAAACTCTCCTGGGCATTCTCTTTGGGGTTACAGGCTTAGACATACACGCAACACCAAAGCTTTTCGAGTTAAAATGTTTTGTTTAGGAAAAACAAGATAATTTCGCACGATGCGGAATTTCCTTATTACGTGGTTTTCTGACAAATTTTGACCAAAGAAAATTCTCCTATGGGTTCTCTTTTGAGGCTACACGTTTAGACGTACAGGCCACACCAAATCTTTTTAAGTTACAACGTGTTGTTTAGGAGATACAAGCTAATTTTGTACGATGCGTTATTTCTTCTCTTAAGTTTAAGTTTTTCCTATAAGTACGTATTTGTCTTTACTCTGCAACACTGTATTTCCTTATAACGTGGTATTCTTACATATTCTTTCGAGAAAAAACTCTCCTTTGCGTTCTCTTTTGAGGCTACACACTTAGACATACACGCAACACCAAAGCTTTTCGAGTTACAACGTGTTGTTTCGGAAAAACAAGATAATTTCGCACGATGCGGGATTTCCTTAAAATGTGGTTTTCTGACAAATTTTGACGAAAGAAAATACTCCTGTGGGTTCTCTTTTGAGGCTACACATTTAGACGTACACGCCACACCAAATCTTTTCGAGTTACAACGTGTTGTTTAGGAGAAACAAGCTAATTTTTTACGATGCGTTATTTCTTCTCATAAAGTTTAAGTGTTTCCATTACGTACATATTTGCCTTTACTCTGCAACACTGTATTTCCTTATAACGTGGTATTCTTGCATATTCTTTCGAGAGAAAACTCTCCTGTGCATTCTCGTTTGAGGCTACATGCTTAGACATTCACGCAACACCAAATCTTTTCGAGTTACAACGTGTTGTTTAGGAGATACAAGCTAATTTTTTTACGGTGCGTTATTTCTTCTCATAAAGTTTTAAGTGTTTCCATTACGTACATATTTGCCTTTACTCTGCAACACTGTATTTCCTTATAACGTGGTATTTTGTATATTCTTTCGAGAGAAAACTCTCCTGTGCGTTCCCCTTTGAGGCTACATGCTTAGACATACACGCAACACCAAAGTTTTTCGAGTTACAACGTGTTTTTTAGGAAAAACAAGATAATTTCACACGATGCGGGATTTCCTTAAAACGTGGTTTTCTGACAAATTTTGACGAAAGAAAATTATCCTGTGGGTTCTCTTTTTAGGCTACACGTTTAGACGTACACACCACACCAAATCTTTTCGAGTTATAACATGTTGTTTAGGAGATACAAACTAATTTTGTAAGATGCCTTATTTCTTCTCGTAAAGTTTAAGTTTTTCCCATAAGTACGTATTTGTCTTTACTCTGCAACCCTGTATTTCCTTATAATGTGGTATTCTTACATATTCTTTCGAGAGAAAACTCTCCTGTGCGTTCTCTTTTGAGGCTATACGCTTTGACATACACGCAACACCAAAGTTTTTCGAGTTACAATGTGTTGTTTAGGAAAAACAAGATAATTTAGCATGATGCGGGATTTCCTTAAAACGTGGTTTTCTGACAAATTTTGACGAAAGAAAATACTCCTGTGGGTTCTCTTTTGAGGCTACACATTTAGACGTGCCCGAGACACTAAATCTTGTCGAGTTACAACGTGTTGTTTAGGAGATACAAGCTAATTTTTTTACGATGCATTATTTCTTCTCATAAAGTTTAAGTGTTTCCATTATGTAAATATTTGGCTTTACTCTGCAACACTGTATTTCCTTATAACGAGGTATTCTTGCATATTCTTTCGAGAGAAAACTCTCCTGTACGGTCTCCTTTGAGCTTACATGCTTAGACATACACTCAACACCAAAGCTTTTCGAGTTACAACATGCTGTTTAGGAAAAACAACATAATTTCGCACGATGCGGGATTTCCTTAAAACGTGGTTTTCTGACAAATTTTGACCAAATAAAACTCTCCTGTGTGTACTCTTTTGAGGCTACACGTTTAGACGTACACGCCACACCAAATCTTTTCGAGTTACAACCTGTTGTTTAGGAGATACAAGCTAATTTTTTACGATGCGTTATTTCTTCTCGTAAAGTGTTTCCAATAAGTACGTATTTGTCTTTACTCTGCAACACGGTATTTCCTTAATACGTGGATTTCTTACATATTCTTTCGAGAGAAAACTCTCCTGTGTGTTCTCTTTTGAGGGTACACGCTTAAACATACACGCAACACCAAAGCTTTTCGAGTTACAATGTGTTGTTTATGAAGAAGAAGATAATTTCTCACGATGCGGGATTTCCTTAAAACGTGGTTGTCTGACAAATTTTGACGAACGAAAATTGTCCTGTGGTTTTCTTTTGAGGCTACACCTTTAGACGTACACGCCACACCAAATCTTTTCGAGTTACAACGTGTTGTTTAGGAGATACAAGCTAATTTTGTACGATGCTTTATTTCATCTAGTAAAGTTTAAGGGTTTCCAATACGTAAGTATTTGTCTTTATTCTGCAACACTGTACTTCCTTATAACGTGGTATTCTCACATATTCTTTCGAGAGAAAACTCTCCTGTGTGTTCTCTTTTGAGGCTACACGCTTAGACATACACGCATCACCAAAGATTTTCGAGTTACTACATGTTGTTTAGGAAAAACAAGATAATTTCGCACGATGCTGGATTTCCTTAAAACGTGCTTTTCTGAAACTTTGACGAAAGAAAATTCTCCTATGGGTTCTCTTTTGAGGCTACAAGTTTAGACGTACACGCCACACCAAATCTTTTCGAGTTACAAAGTGTTGTTTAGGAGATACGAGCTAATTTTGTACGATGCTTTATTTCATCTCGTAAAGTTTAAGGGTTTCCAATAAGTACATATTTTTCTTTACTCTGCAACACTGTATTTCCTTATAACGTGGTATTCTTACATATTCTTTTGAGAGAAAACTCCCCTGTGTGTTCTCTTTTAAGGCTACACGCTGAGACATACACGCAACACCAAAGGTTTTCGAGTTACAACGTGTTGTTTAGGAAAAACAAGATAATTTCGCACGATGTAGGATTTCCATAATACGTGGTTTTGTGACAAATTTGACCAAAGAAAATTCTCCTGTGTGTTCTCTTTTTGAGGCTACACGTTTAGACGTACCTGCCACACCAAACATTTTCGAGTTACAACGTGTTGTTTAGGAGATACAAGCTAATTTTTTATGATGCGTTATTTCTTCACGTAAAGTGTTTCCAATACGTACGTATTTGTCTTTACTCTGCAACACTGTATTTCCTTATAACCTGGTATTCTTACTTATTCTTTTGAGTGAAAACTCTCCTGTGTGTTCTCTTTTGAGGCTACACACTGAGACATACACGCAACACCCAAGCTTTTTGAGTTACAACGTGTTGTTTAGGAAAAACAAGATAATTACGCAGGATGCGGGATTTCGTTAATACCTTGTTTTCTGACCAATTTTGACGAAAGAAAATTCTCCAGTCGGTTCTCTTTTGAGGCTAAACTTTTAGACATAAACGCCAAACTAAATGTTTTCGAGTTTCCACTTGTTGTTTAGGAGATACAAGCTAATATTGTGTGATGCTTAATTTCTTCTCGTAATCTGTTTCCAGTATGTACGTATTTGTCTTTACTCTGCAACACTGTATTTCCTTATAACGTTGAATTCTTACATGTTCTAATGAGAGAAAACTCTCCTGTGCATTCTCTTTTGAGGCTACACGCTTAGACATACACGCAACACCAAAGCTTTTCGAGTTACCACTTGTTGTTTAGGAAAAACAAGATAATTTCCCACGATGCGGTATTTCCTTAAAACGTGGTTTTCTGACAAATTTTGACGAAAGAAAATTCTCCTTTGTGTTCTCCTTTGATGCTACACGTTTAGACATACACGCCAAACCAAATCTTTTCGACTTACCATGTGTTGTTTAGGAGATAAAAGCTAATTTTGTTCGATGCGTTATTTCTTCTCGTAAAATGTTCCCAATATGTAAGTATTTGTCTTTACTCTGAAACACTGTATTTCCTTATAACGTGGTATTCTTACATATTCGTTCGAGAGAAAACTATCTTGTGCGTTCCGTTTTGAGGCTACACACTTAGACATACAGGCAACACCAAAGCTTTTCGAGTTACAACGTGTTGCTAATGAATAAAAAGATAATTTCGCACGATGCGGGATTTATTTAAAACGTGGTTTTCTGAAAAATTTGACAAAGGAAAATTCTTCTGTGGGCTTTCCTTTGAGGCTACACGTATAGACGTACACGTCACACCAAATCTTTTCGAGTTACAACGTGTTGTTTAGAAGATACAAGCTAATTTTGTACGATGCATTATTTCTTCTCGTAAAGTGTTTCCAATATGTACTTATTTGCCTTTACTTTACAAAATTGTATTTCTTTATATCGTGGTATTCTTACATATTCTTTCGAGAGAAAACTCTCCTGTGCCTTCTCTTTTAAGGCTCCACGCTTAGACATACACGCAACACCAAAGCTTTTCGAGTTACAACATGTTGTTTAGGAAAAAGAAGATGATTTCGCACGATGCGGGATTTCCTTAAAACGTGGTGTTCTGAAAAAATTTTAACGAAAGAAAATTCGTCTCTGGGTTCTTTTTGAGGCTACACGTTTAGACGTACACGCCACACCAAATCCTTTCGAGTTACAACGTGTTGCTTAGGAGATACAAGCTAATTTTGTACGATGCTTTATTTCATCTCATAAAGTTTAAGGGTTTCCAATACGTAAGTATTTGACATTATTCTGCAACAGTGGACTTCCTTATAACGTGGTATTCTCACATATTCTTTCGAGAGAAAAGTCTCCTGTGTGTTCTCTTTTGAGGCTACACGCTTAGACATACACGCAACACCAAAGCTTTTCGAGTTACAATGCGTTGTTTAGGAAAAACAAGATAATTTCCCACTATGCGGGATTTCCTTAATATGTGGTTTTCTGACAAATTTTGACCAAAGAAAATTCTCCTGTGGGTTCTTTTTTGAGGCTACACGTTTAGACGTACACGCCACACGAAATCTTTTCGAGTTACAACGTGTTGTTTAGGAGATACAAGCTATTTTTTTACGATGCGTTATTTCTTCTCATAAAGTGTTTCCAATAAGTACTTATTTGTCTTTACTCTGCAACACTGTATTTCCTTATAACGTGGTATTCTTACATATTCTTTCGTGAGAAAACTATCCTGTGCGTTCCCTTTTGAGGCTACACACTTAGACATACAGGCAACACCAACGCTTTTCCAGTTACATCTTGTTGTTTTTGAAAAACAAGATTATTTCGCACGATGAGTGATTTTCTTAAAATGTGATTTTCTGACAAATTTTGACAAAAGAAAATTCTCCTGTGGTTTCTCTTTTGATGCTACACGTTTAGACGTACACGCCACACCAAATCCTTTCTAGTTAGCACGTGTTGTTTAGGAGATACAAGCTAATTTTGTATGATGCGTTATTTCTTCTCATAAAGTGTTTCCAATACGTACTTATTTGTCTTTACTCTGCATCACTGTATTTGCTTATAACATGGTATTCTTACATATTCTTTCGAGGGAAAACTCTCCTGTGCATTCTCTATTGAGGCTACATGCTTAGACATACACGCAACTCCAAAGCTTTTCGAGTTACAACGTGTTGTTTAGGAAAAACAAGATAATTTCGCACGATGCGAGATTTCCATAAAACGTGGTTTTCTGACAAATTTTGACGAAAGAAAGTTCTCCTGTTGGTTCTCTTTTGAGGCTACACATGTAGAGGTACGAGCCACACCAAATCTTTTCGAGTTACAACGTGTTGTTCAGGAGATACAAGCTAATTTTTTACGTTGATTTATTTCTTCTCTTAAAGTGTTTCCAATACGTACCTATTTGTCTTTACTCTGCAACACTGTATTTCCTTATAACGTGGTATTCTTACATATTCTTTTGAGAGAAAACTCTCCTGTGCGTTCTCTTTTGAGGCTACACGATTAGACATACACGCAACACCAAAGCTTTCCGAGTTACAACGTGTTGTTTAGGAAAAACAAGATAATTTCCCACGATGCGAGATTTCCTTAAAACATGGTTTCTGACAAATTTTGATGAAAAAAAATTCTCCTGTGTGTTCTCTTTTGAGGCTACACATTTAGACGTACACGTCACACCAAATCTTTTCGAGTTACAACTTGTTGTTTAGGAGATACAAGCTAATTTTGTATGATGCGTTATTTATTCTAGTAAAGTGTTTCCAATATGTACTTATTTGTCTTTACTCTGCAAAATTGTATTTCCTTATAACGTGGTATTCTTTCATATTCCTTCGAGAGAAAACTCTCCTGTGCCTTCTCTTTTGAGGCTCCATGCTTACACATACAAGCAACACCAAATTTTTTTGAGTTACAACATGTTGTTTAGGAAAAACAAGATGATTTCGCACGATGCAGCATTTCCTTAAAACGTGGTTTTCTGAAAAATTTTGACGAAAGAAAATTCTTCTGTGGGTTCTCTTTTGAGGCTACACGTTTAGACGTACACGCCACACCAAATCTTTTCGAGTTACAACGTGTTGTTTAGGAGATACAAGCTAATTTTGCACGATGCGTTAATTCTTCTCCTAAAGTGTTTCCAATATGTAAGTATTTGTCTTTACTCTGCAACACTGTATTTCCTTATAACGTGGTATTCTTACATATTCTTTCTAGAGAAAACTATCCTGTGCGTTCCCTTTTGAGGTTACACACTTAGACATACAGGCAACACCAAACGTTTTCGAGTTACAACGTGTTGTTTATGAAAACCAAGATAATTTCGCACTATACAGGATTTCCTTAAAACGTGATTTTCTGACAAATTTTGACGAAAGAAAATTCTCCTGTGGGTTCTCTGTTGAGGCTACATGTTTCGACGTACACTCCACACCAAATCTTGTCGAGTTACAACGTGTTGTTTAGGAGATACAAGCTAATATTGTATGATGCGTTATTTCTTCTCCTAAAGTGTTTCCAATACGTCCGTATTTGTCTTTACACTGCAACACTGTATTTCCTTATAACGTTGTATTCTTACATGTCCTTTCGAGAAAAAACTCTCCTGTGCGTTCTCTTTTGAGGCCACACATTTAGACATACACGCAACACCAAAGATTTTCGAGTTACAACGTGTTGTTTAGGAAAAACAAGATAACTTTGCACGATACGGGATTTCCTTAAAACGTGGTTTTCTGACAAATTTTGACGAAAGAAAGTTCTCCTGTTTGTGTTCGTTTGAGTCTACACATGTAGACGTACGAGCCACACCAATTCTTTTCGAATTACAACGTGTTGTTTAGGAGATACAAGCAAATTTTTTTCGATGCATTATTTCTTCTCATAAAGTGTTTCCAATAAGTACATATTTGTCTTTACTCTGCAACACTTTATTTCCTTGTAACGTGGTATTCTTACATATTCTTTCGAGGGAAAACTCTCCTGTGCGTTCTCCTTTGGGGCTACACGCTTAGACATACATGCAACGCCAAAGCTTTTTGAGTTACAACGTGTTGTTTAGGAAAAACAAGATAATTTCGCACGATGCGAGATTTCCATAAAACGTGGTTTTCTGATATATTTTGACGAAAGAAAGTTCTGCCCTGTGTTCTATTTGAGGCTACACGTGTAGAGGTACGAGCCACACCAAATCTTTTTGAGTTATAACGTGTTGTTTAGGAGATACAAGCTAATTTTGTACGATGCGTTATTTCTTCTCATAAAGTGTTTCCAATATGTACTTACTGTCTTTACTCTGCAAAATTGTATTTCTTTATAACGTGGTATTCTTACATATTCTTTCGAGAGAAAACTCTCCTGTGCCTTCTCTTTTGAGGCTCCACGCTTACACATACACGCAATACCAAAGCTTTTGGAGTTACAACATGTTGTTTAGAAAAAAGAAGATGATTTCGCATGATGCGGGATATCCTTAAAATGTGGTTTTCTGAAAAAATTTGACAAAAGAAAATTCTCCTGTGGGTTCTCTTTTGAGGCTACACGTTAAGACGTACACGCCGCACCAAATATTTTCGAGTTACAACGTTTTGTTTAGGAGATACAAGCTAATTTTGTACGATGCATTTCATCTTCTCATAAAGTATTTCCAATATGTATGTATTTGTCTTTACTCTGCAACACTGTATTTCCTTATAACGTGGTACTCTTACATATTCTTTCGAGAGAAAACTATCCTGTGCGTTCCTTTTGAGGCTACACACTGAGACATACAGGCAACACCAAAGCTTTTCGAGTTACAACGTGTTGTTTATGAAAAACAAGATAATTTCGCACGATGCAAGATTTCCTTAAAACGTGGTTTTCTGACAAATTTTGAAGAAAGAAAATTCTCCTGTCGGTTCTCCTTTGAGGCTACACGTTTAGACGTACATGCCACACCAAATCCTTTCGAGTTACCACGTGTTGTTTAGGAGATACACGCTAATTTTGTACGATGCATTATTTCTTCTCCTAAAGTGTTTCCAATATGTACGTATTTGTCTTTACTCTGCAACACTGTATTTCCTTATAACGTTGTATTCTTACAGGTTCTTTCGAGAGAAAACTCTCTTGTGCATTGTCTTTAGAGGAAACATGCTCAGACATACACGCAACAAAAAAACTTTTCGAGTTACAACGTGTTGTTTTGGAAAAACAAGATAATTTTGCACGATGCGGGATTTCCTTAAAACGGGGTTTTTTGACACATTTTGACGAAAGAAAATTCTCCTGTGGTTTCTGTTTTGAGGCTACACGTGTAGACGTACGAGGCACACCAAGTATTTTCGAGTTACAACGTGTTGTTTAGGAGATACAAGCAAATATTGTACAATGCGTTATTTCTTCCCTAAAGTGTTTCCAATATGTACTTATTTGTCTTTACTCTGCAACACTGTATTTTCTTATAACGTGATATTCTTACATATTCTTTCTAGGGAAAACTCTCCTGTGCATTCTCTTTTGAGGCTACACGCTTAGACAAACAAGGAACACCAAAGCTTTTCGAGTTACAACGTGTTGTTTAGGAAAAACAAGATAATTTCGCAGGATGCGAGATTTCCATAAAACGTGGATTTCTGACAAATTTTGACGAAAGAAAGTTCTCCTGGGGGTTCTCTTTTGAGGCTACACGTGTAGAGGTACGAGCCACACCAAATCTTTTTGAGTTATAACCTGTTGTTTAGGAGATACAAGCTAATTTTGTATTATGCTTTATTTCTTCTCTTAAAGTGTTTCCAATACGTACGTATTTGTCTTTACTCTGCAACACTGTATTTCCTTATAACGTGGTATTCTTACATATTCTTTCGAGAGAAAACTCTCCTGTGCATTCTCTTTTGAGGCTACACACTTAGACATACACGCAACACCAAAGCTTTTCGAGTTACAACTTGTTGTTTAGGAAAAACAAGATAATTTCGCACGATGCGAGATTTCCTTAAAACGTGGTTTCTGACAAATTTTGATGAAAGAATATTCTCCTGTCGGTTCTCGTTTGAGGCTACACTTTTAGACGTACATGTCACACCAAATCTTTTCGAGTTACAACGTGTTGTTTAGGAGATACAAGCTACTTTTTTAAGATGCGTTATTTCTTCTCGTAAAGTGTTTCCAATATGTACTTATTTGTTTAACTCTGCAAAATTGTATTTCCTTTTAACGTGGTATTCTTACATATTCTTTCGAGAGAAAAGTCTCCTGTGCCTTCTCTTTGGAGGCTCTACGCTTACACATACACGCAACACCAAAGCTTTTCGAGTTACAACATGTTGTTTAGGAAAAAGATGATTTCGTACGATGAGGGATTTCCTTAAAACGTGGTTTTCTTAAAAATTTTGAAGGAAGAAAATTCTCCTGTGGGTTCTCTTTTGATGCTACACATTTACACGTACATGCCACACCAAATCTTTTCGAGGTACAACCTTTTGTTTAGGAGATACAAGCTAATTTTCTACGATGTGTTCTTTTCGTAAAGTGTTTCCAATACATACATATTTGTCTTTACTCTACAACATTGTATTTCCTTATAACGTGGCATTCTTACATATTCTTTCGAGAGAAAACTATCCTGTGCGTTCCCTTTTGAGGCTACACACTGAGACATACAGGCAACACCAAAGCTTTTCGAGTTACAACGTGTTGTTTATGAAAAACAAGATAATTTCGCACGATGCAGGATTTCCATAAAACGTGGTTTTCTGACAAATTTTGAAGAAAGAAAATTCTCCTGTCGGTTCTCTTTTGAGGCTACACGTTTAGACGCACACGCCACACCAAATCCTTTCGAGTTACCACGTGTTGTTTAGGAGATACACGCTAATTTTGTACGATGCGTTATTTCTTCTCGTAAAGTGTTTCCAATATGTACGTATTTGTCTTTACTCTGCAACACTGTATTTCCTTATAACGTTGTATTCTTACATGTTCTTTCGAGAGAAAATTCTCTTGTGCATTGTCTTTAGAGGCAACATGCTCAGACATACACGCAACACCAAAGCTTTTCGAGATACAACGTGTTGTTTAGGAAAAACAAGATAATTTTGCAAGATGCGGGATTTCCTTAAAACGTGGTTTTTTGACACATTTTGAAGAAAGAAAATTCTCCTGTGGTTTCTCTTTTGAGGCTACACGTGTAGACGTACGAGCCACACCAAATATTTTCGAGTTACAACGTGTTGTTTAGGAGATACAAGCAAATATTGTACGATGCATTATTTCTTCCCTAAAGTGTTTCCAATATGTACCTATTTGTCTTTACTCTGCAACACTGTATTTTCTTATAACGTGGTATTCTTACATATTCTTTCTAGGGAAAACTCTGCTGTGCATTCTCTTTTGAGGCTACACGCTTAGACAAACACGCAACGCCAAAGCTTTTCGAGTTACAACGTGTTGTTTAGGAAAAACAAGATAATTTCGCAGGATGTGAGATTTCCATAAAACGTGGTTTTCTGACAAATTTTGACGAAAGAAAGTTCTCCTGTGGGTTCTCTTTTGAGGCAACACGTGTAGCGGTACGAGCCACACCAAATCTTTTCGAATTATAACCTGTTGTTTAGGAGATACAAGCTAATTTTGTATTATGCTTTATTTCCTCTCCTAAAGTGTTTCCAATACGTTCGTAGTTGTCTTTACTCTGCAACACTGTATTTCCTTATTATGTGGTATTCTTACATATTCTTTCGAGAGAAAACTCTCCTGTGCATTCTCTTTTGAGGCTACACGCTTAGACATACACGCAACACCAAAGCTTTTCGTGTTGCAATGTGTTGTTTAGGAAAAACAAGATAATTTTTCACGATGCGATATTTCCTTAAAACGTGGTTTCTGACAAATTTTGATGAAAGTAAATTCTCCTGTGGGTTCTCGTTTGAGGCTACACTTTTAGACGTACACGTCACACCGAATCTTTTCGAGTTACAACGTGTTGTTTAGGAGATACAAGCTAATTTTGTACGATGCATTATTTCATTTTGTAAAGTGTTTCCAATATATACTTATTTGTCTTTACTCTGCAACACTGTATTTCCTCATAAAGTGGTATTCTTACATATTCTTTCGAGAGAAAACTCTCCTGTGCCTTCTCTTTTGAGGCTCCACGCTTACACATACACGCAATAACAATGCTTTTGGAGTTACAACATTTTGTTTAGAAAAAAGAAGATGATTTCGCATGATGCGGCATATCCATAAAATGTGGTTTTCTGAAAAAAATTGACGAAAGAAAATTCTCCTGTGGGTTCTCTTTTGAGGCTACACGTTAAGATGTACACGCCGCACCAAATATTTTCGAGTTACAACGTTTTGTTTAGGAGATACAAGCTAATTTTGTACGATGCATTACTTCTTCTCATAAAGTGTTTCCAATATGTAGGTATTTGTCTTTACTCTGCAACACTGTATTTCCTTATAACGTGGTACTCTTACATATTCTTTCGAGAGAAAACTATCCTGTGCGTTCCCTTTTGAGGCTACACACTGAGACATACAGACAACACCAAAGCTTTTCGAGTTACAACGTGTTGTTTACGAAAAACAAGATAATTTCGCACGATGCAGGTTTTCCTTAAAACGTGGTTTTCTGACAAATTTTGAAGAAAGAAAATTCTCCTGTCGGTTCTCCTTTGAGGCTACACGTTTAGACGTACATACCACACCAAATCCTTTCGAGTTACCACGTGTTGTTTAGGAGATACACGCTAATTTTGTACGATGCGTTATTTCTTCTCGTAAAGTGTTTCCAATATGTACGTATTTGTCTTTACTCTGCAACACTGTATTTCCTTATAACGTTGTATTCTTACATGTTCTTTCGAGAGAAAACTCTCTTGTGCATTGTCTTTAGAGGAAACATGCTCAGACATACACGCAACACCAAAGCTTTTCGAGTTACAATGTGTTGTTTAGGAAAAAGAAGATAATTTTGCACGATGCGGCATTTCCTTAAAACGTGGTTTTTTGACAAATTTTGACGAAAGAAAATTCTACTGTGGTTTCTGTTTTGAGGCTACACGTGTAGACGTACGAGCCACACCAACTATTTTCGAGTTACAACGTGTTGTTTAGGAGATACAAGCAAATATTGTACAATGCGTTATTTCTTCCCTAAAGTGTTTCCAATATGTACTTATTTGTCTTTACTCTGCAATACTGTATTTTCTTATAACGTGGTATTCTTACATATTCTTTCTAGGGAAAACTCTCCTGTGCATTCTCTTTTGAGGCTACACGCTTAGACAAACAAGCAACGCCAAAGCTTTTCGAGTTACAACGTGTTGTTTAGGAAAAACAAGATAATTTCGCACGATGCGAGATTTCCATAAAACGTGGTTTTCTGACAAATTTTGACGAAAGAAAGTTCTCCTGTGGGTTCTCTTTTGAGGCTATGCGTGTAGAGGTACGAGCCACACCAAATCTTTTCGAGTTATAACCTGTTGTTTAGGAGATACAAGCTAATTTTGTATTATGCTTTATTTCTTCTCTTAAAGTGTTTCCAATATGTACGTATTTGTCTTTACTCTGCAACACTGTATTTCCTTATAACGTGGTATTTTTACATATTCTTTCGAGAGCAAACTCTCCTGTGCATTCTCTTTTGAGGCTACACTCTTAGACATACACGCAACACCAAAGCTTTTCGAGTTAGGACTTGTTGTTTAGGAAAAACAAGATAATTTCGCACGATGCGAAATTTCCTTAAAACGTGGTTTCTGACAAATTTTGATGAAAGAATATTCTCCTGTCGGTTCTCGTTTGAGGCTACACTTTTAGAAGTACATGTCACACCAAATCTTTTCGAGTTACAACGTGTTGTTTAGGAGATACAAGCTATTTTTTTACGATGCGTTATTTCTTCTCATAAAGTGTTTCCAATAAGTACTTATTTGTCTTTACTCTGCAACACTGTATTTCCTTATAACGTGGTATTCTTACATATTCTTTCGAGAGAAAACTATCCTGTATGTACCCTTTTGAAGCTACACACTTAGACATACAGGCAACACCAACGCTTTTCCAGTTACATCTTGTTTTTGAAAAACAAGATTATTTCGCACGATGAGTGATTTTCTTAAAATGTGGTTTTCTGACAAATTTTGACAAAAGAAAATTCTCCTGTGGTTTCTCTTTTGATGCTACACGTTTAGACGTACACGCCACACCAAATCCTTTCTAGTTAGCACGTGTTGTTTAGGAGATACAAGCTAACTTTGTATGATGCGTTATTTCTTCTCATAAAGTGTTTCCAATACGTACTTATTTGTCTTTACTCTGCATCACTGTATTTCCTTATAACATGGTATTCTTACATATTCTTTCGAGGGAAAACTCTCCTGTGCGTTCTCTTTTGAGACTACATGCTTAGATATACACGCAACTCCAAAGCTTTTCAAGTTACAACGTGTTGTTTAGGAAAAACAAGATAATTTCGCACGATGCGAGATTTCCATAAAACGTGGTTTTCTGACAAATTTTGACGAAAGAAAGTTCTCCTGTTGGTTCTCTTTTGAGGCTACACATGTAGAGGTACGAGCCACACCAAATCTTTTCGAGTTACAACGTGTTGTTCAGGAGATACAAGCTAATTTTTTACGTTGCTTTATTTCTTCTCTTAAAGTGTTTCCAATACGTACCTATTTGTCTTTACTCTGCAACACTGTATTTCCTTATAACGTGGTATTCTTACATATTCTTTTGAGAGAAAACTCTCCTGTGCGTTCTCTTTTGAGGCTACACGCTTAGACATACACACAACACCATAGCTTTTCGAGTAACAACGTGTTGTTTAGGAAAAACAAGATAATTTCCCACGATGCGAGATTTCCTTAAAACATGGTTTCTGACAAATTTTGATGAAAAAAATTCTCCTGTGTGTTCTCTTTTGAGGCTACACATTTAGACGTACACGTCACACCAAATCTTTTCGAGTTACAACTTGTTTAGGAGATACAAGCTAATTTTGTATGATGCGTTATTTATTCTAGTAAAGTGTTTCCAATATGTACTTATTTGTCTTTACTCTGCAAAATTGTATTTCCTTATAACGTGGTATTCTTTCATATTCCTTTGAGAGAAAACTCTCCTGCGCCTTCTCTTTTGAGGCTCCACGCTTACACATACAAGCAACACCAAAGTTTTTTGAGTTACAACATGTTGTTTAGGAAAAACAAGATGATTTCGCACGATGCAGGATTTCCTTAAAACGTGGTTTTCTGAAAAATTTTGACGAAAGAAAATTCTTCTGTGGGTTCTCTTTTGAGGCTACACGTTTAGACGTACACGCCACACCAAATCTTTTCGAGTTACAACGTGTTGTTTAGGAGATACAAGCTAATTTTGCAAGATGTGTTAATTCTTCTCTTAAAGTGTTTCCAATATGTAAGTATTTGTCTTTACTCTGCAACACTGTATTTCCTTATAACGTGGTATTCTTACATATTCTTTCTAGAGAAAACTATCCTGTGCGTTCCCTTTTGAGGCTACACACTTAGACATACAGGCAACACCAAAGGTTTTCGAGTTACAACGTGTTGTTTATGAAAACCAAGATAATTTCGCACTATACAGGATTTCCTTAAAACGTGATTTTCTGACAAATTTTGACGAAAGAAAATTCTCCTGTGGGTTCTCTGTTGAGGCTACATGTTTCGACGTACACTCCAAACCAAATCTTGTCGAGTTACAACGTGTTGTTTAGGAGATACAAGCTAATATTGTATGATGCGTTATTTCTTCTCCTAAAGTGTTTCCAATACGTACGTATTTGTCTTTACACTGCAACACTGTATTTCCTTATAACGTTGTATTCTTACATGTTCTTTCGAGAGAAAACTCTCCTGTGCGTTCTCTTTTGAGGCCACACGTTTAGACATACACGCAACACCAAAGCTTTTCGAGTTACAACGTGTTGTTTAGGAAAAACAAGATAACTTTGCACGATACGGGGTTTCCTTAAAACGTGGTTTTCTGACAAATTTTGACGAAAGAAAGTTCTCCTGTTTGTGTTCGTTTGAGTCTACACATGTAGACGTACGAGCCACACCAATTCTTTTCGAATTACAACGTGTTGTTTAGGAGATACAAGCAAATTTTGTTCGATGCATTATTTCTTCTCATAAAGTGTTTCCAATAAGTACATATTTGTCTTTACTCTGCAACACTTTATTTCCTTATAACGTGGTATTCTTACATATTCTTTCGAGGGAAAACTCTCCTGTGCGTTCTCCATTGGGGCTACACGCTTAGACATACATGCAACGCCAAAGCTTTTCGAGTTACAACGTGTTGTTTAGGAAAATCAAGATAATTTCGCACGATGCGATATTTCCATAAAACGTGGTTTTCTGATATATTTTGACGAAAGAAAGTTCTGCCCTGTGTTCTATTTGAGGCTACACGTGTAACAGTATGAGCCACACCAAATCTTTTTGAGTTACAACGTGTTGTTTAGGAGATACAAGCTAATTTTGTACGATGCGTTATTTCTTCTCGTAAAGTCTTTCCAATACGTACATATTTGTCTTTACTCTGCAACACTGTATTTCCTTATAACGTGGTATTCTTACATGTTCTTTCGAGAGAAAACTCTCCTGTGCTTTCTCTTTAGAGGCTCCACGCATATACATACACGCAATACCAAAGCTTTTGGAGTTACAACATGTTGTTTAGAAAAAAGAAGATGATTTCGCATGATGCGGGATATCCTTAAAACGTTGTTTTCTGACAAATTTGACGAAAGAAAGTTCTTCTGTGGGTTCTCTTTTGAGGCTACACCTGTAGACGTACGAGCCACACCAAATCTTTTCAAGTTAGAACGTGTTGTTTAGGAGATACAAGCAAATTTTGTAAGATGCGTTATTTCTTCTCGTAAAGTGTTTCCAATAAGTACTTATTTGTCTTTACTCTGCAACACTGTATTTCCTTATAACGTGGTATTCTTACATATTCTTTGGAGAGAAAACTCTCCGGTGCCTTCTCTTTTGAGTCTACACACTTAGACATACACGCAACACGAAAGCTTTTCGAGTTACAACGTGTTGTTTAGGAAAAACAAGATAATTTCGCACGATGCGGGAATTCCTTAAAACGTGATTTTCTGAAAAATTTTGACAAAAGAAAATTCTCCTTTGGGTTCTCTTTTGATGCTACACGTTAAGACATACACGCCACAACAATTCTTTTCGAGTTACAACGTGTAGTTTTGGAGATACAAGCTAATTTTGTACGATGCGTTATTTCTTCTAGTAACGTGTTTCCAATAAGTACGTATTTGTCTTTACTCTGCAAAACTGTATTTCGTTATAACATGGTATTCTTACATATTCTTTCGAGAGAAAACTCTCCTCTGCCTTCTCTTTTGAGGCTACACATTTAGACATACACGCAACATGAAAGCTTTTCGACTTACAACGTGTTGTTTAGGAAAAACAAGATAATTTCGCACGATGCGGGATTTCCTTAAAACGTGATTTTCTGAAAAATTTTGACGAAAGAAAATTCTCCTTTCGGTTCTCTTTTGAGGCTACACGTTTAGACGTTCACGCCACACCAATTCTTTTCGAGTTACAACGTGTAGTTTTGGAGATACAAGCTAATATTGTATGATGCATTATTTCTTCTCGTAAAGTGTTTCCAATACGTACATATATGTCTTTACTCTGCAAAATTGTATTTCCTTATAACGTGGTATTCTTACATATTCTTTCGAGAGAAATCTCTCCTGTGCCTTCTGTTTTGAGGCTACACACTTAGACATACACGCAACACGAAAGCTTTTCGAGTTACAACGTGTTGTTTAGGAAAAACAAGATAATTTCGCATGATGCGGATTTCCTTAAAACGTGAGTTTCTGAAAAATTTTGACGAAAGAAAATTCTCCTTTGGGTTCTCTTAAAATTCTCCTTTGGGTTCTCTTTTGAGGCTACACGTTTAGACGTACACGCCACACCAAATCTTTTCGAATTACAACGTGTTGTTTAGGACATACAAGCTAATTTTGCAAGATGCATTATTTCTCTCATAAAGTGCTTCCAATATGTACGTATTTGTCTTTACTCTGCCACACTGTATTTCCTTATAACGTGGTATTCTTACATATTCTTTTGAGAGAAAACTCTCCTGTGCGTTCTCTTTGGGGCTACACGCTTAGGCATACACGCAACACCAAAGCTTTTCGAGTTAAAACGTGTTGTTTAGGAAGAACAAGATAATTTCTCACGATGCGGGATTTCCTTAAATCGTGGTTTTCTTAAAAATTTTGACGAAAGAAAATTGTCCTGTCGGTTCTCTTTTGAGGCTACAAGTTTAGACGTACATGCCACACCAAATCTTTTCAAGTTACAACGTGTTGTTTAGGAGATACAAGCTAATTTTGTACGATGCTTTATTTCATCTCTTAAAGTTCATGGGTTTCCAATACATACATATTTGTCTTTACTCTGCAACACTGTATTTCCTTATAACGTGGTATTCTTACATATTCTTTCGAGAGAAAACTCTCCTGTGTGTCCTCTTTTGAGGCTACATGCTTAGACATACACACAACACCAAAGCTTTTCGCGTTACAACGTGTTGTTTAGGAAAAACAAGATAATTTCGCACGATGAGGGATTTCCTCAATACGTGGTTTTCTGACAAATTTTGACCAAAGAAAATTCTCTTATGGGTTCTCTTTTGAGACCATACGTTTAGACATACAGGCCACACCAAAGCTTTTTAAGTTACAACGTGTTGTTTAGGAGATACAAGCTAATTTTGTACGATGCGTTATTTCTTCTTGTAAAGTTTTTCCAATAAGTAAGTATTTGTCTTTACTCTGCAACACTGTATTTCCTTATAACGTGGTATTCTTACATATTTTTTCGAGAGAAAACTCTTCTGTGCGTTCTCATTTGAGGCTACAGGCTTAGACATACACGCAACAGCAAAGCTTTTCCAGTTACAACGTGTTGTTTAGGAAGAACAAGATAATTTCTCACAATGCGGGATTTCCTTAAAACGTGGTTTTCTGACAAATGTTGACGTAAGAAAATTCTCCTGTGGGATCTCTTTTGAGGCTACACGTTCAGACGTACACACCACACTAAATCTTTTTGAGTTACCACGTGTTGTTTCGGAGATACAAGCTAATTTTGTACCATGCGTTATTTCTTCTCATAATGTGTTTCCAATACGTTCGTATTTGTCATTACTCTGCAGCTATATATTTCCTTATAACATTGTATTCTTTCATATTCTTTCGAGAGAAAACTCTCCTGTGCATTCTCTTTTGAGGCTACACGCTCAGACATACATGCAACACCAAAGCTTTTCTAGTTACAACGTGTTGTTTAGGAAAAACAAGATAATTTCGCACGATACGGGATTTCCTTAAAACGTGGTTTCTGACAAATTTTGACTAAAGAAAATTCTCCTGTGGGTTCTCTTTTGAAGGCTACACGTTTAGACGTACACGCCACACGAAATCTTTTCGAGTTACAACGTGTTGTTTAGGATATACAAGCTAATTTTGTACTATGTGTTATTTCTTCTCGTAAAGTTTAAGTGTTTCCAATAAGTATGTATTTGTCTTTACTCTGCAACACTGTATTTCCTTATAACGTGGTATTCCTACATATTCTTTCAGGAGAAAACTCTCCTGTGCATTCTCTTTTGAGGCTACACGCTTAGACATACACGCAACACCAAAGCTTTTCGAGTTACAACATGTTGTTTAGGAAAAACAAGATAATTTCGCACGATGCAGTATTTCCTTAAAACGTGGTTTTCTGACAAATTTTGACGAAAGAAATCTCTCCTGTGGGTTCTCTTTTGAGGCTACACGTTTAGACATACACGCCACACCAAATCTTTTCGAGTTACAGTGTGTTGTTTAGGAGATACAAGCTAATTTTGCATGATGCGTTATTTCTTCTCCTAAAGTTTTTCCAATAAGTACATATTTGTCAATACTCTGCAACACTGTATTTCCTTATAACGTGGTATTCTTACATATTCTTTTGAGAGAAAACTATCCCGTGCGTTCTCTTTGGAGGCTACACGCTTAGACATACACGCAACACCAAAGCTTTTTGACTTACAACGTGTTGATTAGGAAAAACAAGATAATTTCGCACGATGCGGGATTTCCTTAAAATTTGTTTTTCTGACAAATTTTGACGTAAGAAAATTCTCCTGTGGGTTCTCTTTTGAGGCTACCCATTTAGACGTACACGCCACACCAAATCTTTTTGAGTTACCACGTGTTGTTTCGGAGATACAAGCTAATTTTGTACCATGCGTTATTTCTTCTCATAATGTGTTTCCAATACTTTCGTATTTGTCTTTACTCTGCAGCAATATATTTCCTTATAACATGGTATACTTACATATTCTTTCGAGAGAAAACTCTCCTGTGCATTCTCTTTTGAGGCTACACACTTACACATACACGCAACACCAAAGCTTTTCTAGATACAACGTGTTGTTTAGGAAAAACAAGATAATTTCTCACGATGCGGGATTTCCTTAAAACGTGGTTTTCTGACAAATTTTGACAAAAGAAAACTCTCCTGTGGGTTCTCTTTTGAGGCTACACGTTTAGACGTAGACACCACACCAAATCTTTTCGAGTTACAACGTGTTGTTTAGGACATACAAGCTAATTTTGCAAGATGCGTTATTTCTCTCATAAAGCGCTTCCAATATGTACATATTTGTCTTTACTCTGCCACACTGTATTTCCTTATAACGTGGTATTCTTACATATTCTTTTGAGAGAAAACTCTCCTGTGCGTTCTCTTTTGGGGCTACCTGCTTAGACATACACCCAACACCAAATCTTTTCGAGTTACAACGTGTTGTTTAGGACATACAAGCTAATTTTGCAAGATGCCTTATTTCTCTCATAAAGCGCTTCCAATATGTACATATTTGTCTTTACTCTGCCACACTGTATTTCCTTATAACGTGGTATTCTTACATATTCTTTTGAGAGAAAACTCTCCTGTGCGTTCTCTTTTGGGGCTACATGCTTAGACATACACCCAACACCAAAGCTTTTCGAGTTAAAACGTGTTGTTTAGGAAGAACAAGATAATTTCTCACGATGCGGTATTTCCTTAAAACGTGGTTTTCTGAAAAATTTTGACAAAAGAAAATTGTCCTGTGGGTTCTCTTTTGAGGCTACACGTTTAGACGTACAGGCCACACCAAATCTTTTCGAGTTACAATGTGTTGTTTAGGAGATACAAGCTAATTTTGTACGTTGCTTTATTTCATCTCGTAAAGTTTGTGGGTTTCCAATACATACGTATCTTTCTTTACTCAGCAATACTGTATTTTCTTACAACGTGGTATTCTTACATATTCTTTCGAGAGAAAACTCTCCTGTGCGTTCTCTTTGGAGGCTACACGCTTAGACATACACGCAACACCAAAGCTTTTCGACTTACAACGTGTTGTTTCGGAAAAACAAGATAATTTCGCACGATGCTGGATTTCCTTAAAACGTGGTTTTCTGAAAAATTTTGATGAAAGAAAATTCTCCTGTGGGTTTTCATTTGAGGCTACACGTTTAGACGTACATGCCACACCAAATCTTTTCGAGTTACAACGTGTTGTTTAGGAGAAAAAAGCTAATTTTTTACGATGCTTTATATCTTCTTGTAAAGTTTAAGAGTTTCCAAAAGGTACGTATTTATCTTTAATTTGCCACAATGTATTTCCTTATAACGTGGTATTCTTACATACTCGTTCGAGAGAAATCTCTCCTGTGTGTTCTCTTTTGAGGCTACATGCTTAGACATACATGCAACAGCAAATATTTTCGAGTAACAATGTGTTGTTTAGGAAAACTAGATAGTTTCGCACGATGCAGGATTTCCTTAATAAGTGGTTTTCTGACAAATTTTGACGAAAGAAAATTCTCCTGTGGGTTCTCTTTTGAGGCTACACGTTTAGACGTACACGCCACACCAAATGTTTTCGAGTTACAACGTGTTGTTTAGGAGATACAAGCTAATTTTGTACGATGCGTTATTTGTTCTCGTAAAGTTTTTCCAATACCTATGTATTTGCCTTTAGTCTGCAACACTGTATTTCCTTATAACGTGGTATTCTTACATATTCTTTCGAGAGAAAACTCTCCTGTGCATCCTCTTTTGAGGCTACACGCTTAGACATATAAGCAACACCAAAGCTTTTCGAGTTACAACGTGTTTGTTAGGAAAAACTAGATAATTTCACACGATGAGGGATTTCCTTAATACGTGGTTTTCTGACAAATATTGACCAAAGAAAATTATCCTATGGGTTCTCTTTTGAGACTACACGTTTAGACGTACAGGCCACACCAAATCTTTTTAAGTTACAACGTGTTGTTTAGGAGACACAAGCTAATTTTGTACGATGCGTTATTTCTTCTCGTAAAGTTTTTCCAATAAGTATGTATTTGTCTTTACTCTGCAACACTGTATTTCCTTATAAGGTGGTATTCTTATATATTCTTTCGAGAGAAAACTCTCCTCTGCATACTCTTTTGGGGCTACATGCTTAGACATACGCCCAACACCAAAGCTTTTCAAGTTAAAACGTGTTGTTTAGGAAGAACAAGATAATTTCTCACGATGCGGTATTTCCTTAAAACGTGGTTTTCTGACAAATTTTGACGAAAGAAAATTGTCCTGTGGGCTCTCTTTTGAGGCTACATGTTTAGACATACAGGCCACACCAAATCTTTTTGAGTTACAAAGTGTTGTTTAGGAGATACAAGCTAATTTTGTACGATGCTTTATTTCATCTCGTAAAGTTTGTGGGTTTCCAATACATACGTATCTTTCTTTACTCTGCAACACTGTATTTCCTTAAAACGTGGTATTCTTACATATTCTTTCGAGAGAAAACTCTCCTGTGCGTTCTCTTTGGAGGCTACACGCTTAGACATACACGCAACACCAAAGCTTTTCGACTTACAACGTGTTGTTTCGGAAAAACAAGATAATTTCGCACGATGCTGGATTTCCTTAAAACGTGGTTTTCTGAAAAATTTTGATGAAAGAAAATTCTCCTGTGGGTTTTCATTTGAGGCTACACGTTTAGACGTACATGCCACACCAAATCTTTTCGAGTTACAACGTGTTGTTTAGGAGAAAAAAGCTAATTTTTTACGATGCTTTATATCTTCTTGTAAAGTTTAAGAGTTTCCAAAAGGTACGTATTTATCTTTAATTTGCCACAATGTATTTCCTTATAACGTGGTATTCTTACATACTCGTTCGAGAGAAATCTCTCCTGTGTGTTCTCTTTTGAGGCTACATGCTTAGACATACACGCAACAGCAAATATTTTCGAGTAACAATGTGTTGTTTAGGAAAACTAGATAGTTTCGCACGATGCAGGATTTCCTTAATAAGTGGTTTTCTGACAAATTTTGACGAAAGAAAATTCTCCTGTGGGTTCTCTTTTGAGGCTACACGTTTAGACGTACACGCCACACCAAATCTTTTCTAGTTACAACGTGTTGTTTAGGAGATACAAGGTAATTTTGTACGATGCGTTATTTGTTCTCGTAAAGTTTTTCCAATACGTATGTATTTGCCTTTAGTCTGCAACACTGTATTTCCTTATAACGTGGTATTCTTACATATTCTTTCGAGAGAAAACTCTCCTGTGCATCCTCTTTTGAGGCTACATGCTTAGACATACACGCAACACCAAAGCTTTTCGAGTTACAACGTGTTTGTTAGGAAAAACTAGATAATTTCACACGATGAGGGATTTCCTTAATACGTGGTTTTCTGACAAATATTGACCAAAGAAAATTATCCTATGGGTTCTCTTTTGAGACTACACGTTTAGACGTACAGGCCACACCAAATCTTTTTAAGTTACAACGTGTTGTTTAGGAGACACAAGCTAAATTTTTACGATGCGTTATTTCTTCTCGTAAAGTTTTTCCAATAAGTATGTATTTGTCTTTACTCTGCAACACTGTATTTCCTTATAAGGTGGTATTCTTATATATTCTTTCGAGAGAAAACTCTCCTCTGCATACTCTTTTGGGGCTACATGCTTAGACGTATGCCCAACACCAAAGCTTTTCAAGTTAAAACGTGTTGTTTAGGAAGAACAAGATAATTTCTCACGATGCGGGATTTCCTTAAAACGTGGTTTTCTGACAAATTTTGACGAAAGAAAATTGTCCTGTGGGCTCTCTTTTGAGGCTACACGTTTAGACGTACAGGCCACACCAAATCTTTTTGAGTTACAAAGTGTTGTTTAGGAGATACAAGCTAATTTTGTACGATGCTTTATTTCATCTCGTAAAGTTTGTGGGTTTCCAATACATACGTATCTTTCTTTACTCTGCAACACTGTATTTCCTTACAACGTGGTATTCTTACATATTCTTTCGAGAGAAAACTCTCCTGTGCGTTCTCTTTGGAGGCTACACGCTTAGACATACACGCAACACCAAAGCTTTTCGACTTACAATGTGTTGCTTAGGAAAAACAAGATAATTTCGCACGATGCTGGATTTCCTTAAAACGTGGTTTTCTGAAAAATTTTGACGAAAAAAAATTCTCCTGTGGGTTTTCATTTGAGGCTACACGTTTAGACGTACATGCCACACCAAATCTTTTCGAGTTACAACGTGTTGTTTAGGAGATAAAAGCTAATTTTTTACGATGCTTTATATCTTCTTGTAAAGTTTAAGAGTTTCCAAAAGGTACGTATTTATCTTTAATTTGCCACAATGTATTTCCTTATATCGTGGTATTCTTACATACTCGTTCGAGAGAAATCTCTCCTGTGCGTTCTCTTTTGAGGCTACATGCTTAGACATACACGCAACAGCAAATATTTTCGAGTAACAATGTGTTGTTTAGGAAAACTAGATAGTTTCGCACGATGCAGGATTTCCTTAATAAGTGGTTTTCTGACAAATTTTTACGAAAGAAAATTCTCCTGTGGGTTCTCTTTTGAGGCTACACGTTTAGACGTACACGCCACACCAAATCTTTTCAAGTTACAACGTGTTGTTTAGGAGATACAAGCTAATTTTGTACGATGCGTTATTTGTTCTCGTAAAGTGTTTCCAATATGTATGTATTTGCCTTTAGTCTGCAACACTGTATTTCCTTATAACGTGGTATTCTTACATATTCTTTCGAGAGAAAACTCTCCTGTGCATCCTCTTTTGAGGCTACACGCTTAGACATACACGCAACTCCAAAGCTTTTCAAGTTACAACGTGTTGTTTAGGAAAAACAAGATAATTTCGCACGATGAGGGATTTCCTTAATACGTGGTTTTCTGACAAATATTGACCAAAGAAAATTATCCTATGGGTTCTCTTTTGAGACTACACGTTTAGACGTACTTGCCACACCAAATCTTTTTAAGTTACAACGTGTTGTTTAGGAGACACAAGTTAATTTTGTACGATGCGTTATTTCTTCTCGTAAAGTTTTTCCAATAAGTATGTAATTGTCTTTACTCTGCAAAACTGTATTTCCTTATAAGGTGGTATTCTTACATATTCTTTCGAGAGAAAACTCTCCTCTGCATTCTCTTTTGGGGCTACATGCTTAGACATACACCCAACACCAAAGTTTTTCAAGTTAAAACGTGTTGTTTAGGAAGAACAAGATAATTTCTCACGATGCGGGATTTCCTTAAAACGTGGTTTTCTGACAAATTTTGAAGAAAGAAAATTGTCCTGTGGGTTCTCTTTTGAGGCTACACGTTTAGAAGTACAGGCCACACCAAATCTTTTCGATTTACAACGTGTTGTTTAGGAGATACAAGCTAATTTTGTACGATGCGTTATTTCTTCTCGTAAAGTGTTTCCAATAGGTACGTATTTGCCTTTAGTCTGCAACACTGTACTTCCTTATAACGTGGTATTCTTACATATTCTTTCGAGAGAAAACTCTCCTGTGTGTTCCCCTTTGAGGCTACACGCTTAGACATACAGGCAACACCAAAGCTTTTCGCGTTACAACGTGTTGTTTAGGAAAAACCAGATAATTTCGTGCGCTGTGGGATTTCCTTAATAAGTGGTTTTCTGACAAATTTTGACCAAGGAAAATTCTCCTATGGGTTCTCTTTTGAGGCTACACGTTTAGATGTACAGGCCACACCTAATCTTTTTAAGTTACAACGTGTTGTTTAGGAGATACAAGCTAATTTTGTACGATAGGTTATTTCTTCTCGTAAAGATTTTCCAATAAGTAAGAATATGTCTTTACTCTGCAACATTGTATTTCCTTATAACGTGGTATTCTTACATATTCTTTCGAGAGAAAACTCTCCTGTGCCTTCTCTTTTGAGGCTACACGCTTAGACATACACACAACACCAAAGCTTTTCGAGTTACGACATTTTGTTTAGGAAAAACAAGATAATTTCGCACGATGAGGGATTTCCTTATAACGTGGTTTTTGGACAAATTTTGACGAAAGAAAATTCTCCTGTGGGTTCTCTTTTGAGGCTACATGTTTAAACGTACACGCCACACCAAATCCTTTCGAGTTACAACGTGTTGTTTAGGAGATACAAGCTAATTTTTTTATGATGCGTTATTTCTTCTCGTAAAGTTTAAGTGTTTCCAATACGTATGTATTTGCCTTTACTCTGCAACACTGTATTTCCTTATAACGTGGTATTCTTACATATTCTTTCGACAGTAAACTCTCCTGTGCGTTCTCTTTGGAGAATACACGCTTCGACATACACGCAACACCAAAGCTTTTCGAGTTACAACGTGTTGTTTAGGAAAAACAAGATAATTTCGCATGATGCGGGATTTCCTTAAAACCTGGTTTTCTGACAAATTTTGATGAAAGAAAATTCTCCCGTGGGTTCTCTTTTGAGGGTACACGTTTAGACATACACGCCACACCAAATCATTTCGAGTTATAACGTGTTGTTTAGGAGATACAAGCTAATTTTGTACTATGTGTTATTTCTTCTCATAAAGTTTAAGTGTTTCCAATAAGTATGTATTTGTCTTTACTCTGCAACACTGTATTTCCTTATAACGTGGTATTCCTACATATTCTTTTGGGAGAAAACTCTCCTGTCCATTCTCTTTTGAGGCTACACGCTTAGAAATACACGCAACACTAAAGCTTTTCGAGTTACAACATGTTGTTTAGGAAAAACAAGATAATTTCGCACTATGCGGTATTTCCTTAAAACGTGATATTCTGACAAATTTTATCGAAGGAAAACTCTCCTGTGGGTTCTCTTTTCTTCTCGTAATGTGCTTCCAATACATACATATTTGTCTTTACTCTGCCACACTGTATTTCCTTATAACGTGGTATTCTTACATATTCTTTCGAGAGAAAACTCTCCTGTGTGTTCTCTTTTGGGGCTACACACTTAGACATATACCCAACACCAAAGCTTTTCGAGTTAAAACGTGTTGTTTAGGAAGAACAAGATAATTTCTCACGATGAGGGATTTTCTTAAAACGTGGTTTTCTGACGAATTTTGACGAAAGAAAATTGTCCTGTGGGTTCTCTTTTGAGGCTACACGTTTAGACGTACACGCCACACCAAATCTTTTCGAGTTACCACGTGTTTTTTAGGAGATACAAGCTAATTTTGTACGATGCTTTATTTCATCTCGTAAAGTTTATGGGTTTCCAATACATACGTATTTGTCTTTACTCTGCAACACTGTATTTCCTTATAACGTGGTATTCTTACAAATTCTATTGAGAAAAAACTCTCCTGTGCGTTCTCTTTTGAGGCTACATGCTTAGACATACACGCAACACCAAAGCCTTTCGAGTTACAACGTGTTGTTTAGGAAAAACAAGATAATTTCGCACGATACAGGATTTCCGTAAACCGTGGTTTTCTGAAAAATTTTGACGAAAAAAATTCTCCTGTGGGTTCTCTTTTGAGGCTACACGTTTAGACGTACACGCCACACCACATCTTTTCGAGTTACAACGTGTTGTTTAGGAGATACAAGCTAATTTTGTACGATGCTTTATTGCATCTCGTAAAGTTTATGGGTTTCCAATACATATGTATTTGTCTTTACTTTGCAACACTGTATTTCCTTTTAACGTGGTATTCTTACAAATTCTATCGAGATACAACTCTCCTGTGTGTTCTCTTTTGAGGCTACATGCTTAGACATACACGCAACACCAAAGCTTTTCGAGTTACAACATGTTGTTTAGGAAAAACAAGATAATTTCGCACGATGCGGGATTTCCTTAAAACGTGGTTTTCTGAAAAATTTTGACGAAAGAAAATTCTCCTGTGGGTTCTCTTTTGAGGCTACACGTTTAGACGTACAGGCCACACCAAATCGTTTTAAGTTACAACGTGTTGTTTAGGAGATACAAGCTAATTTTGTACGATGCGTTATTTCTTCTCGTAAAGTTTTTCCAATACGTAAGTATTTGTCTTTACAACACTGTGTTTCCTAATAACGTGGTATTCTTACATATTCTTTCGAGAAAAAAACTCTCCTTTGCATTCTCTTTTGAGGCTACACGCTTAGACATACACGCAACAACAAAGCTTTTCGAGTTACAACGTGTTGTTTCGGAAAAACAAGATAATTTCGCACGATGCGGGATTTCCATAAAACGTGGTTTTCTGACAAATTTTGACTAAAGAAAATTCTCCTGTGGGTTCTCTTTTGAGTTTACACGTTTAGATGTACACGCCACACCAAATATTTTTGAGTTACAATGTGTTGTTTAGGAGATATAAGCTAATTTTTTTACGGTGCGTTATTTCTTCTCCTAATGTTTAAGTGTTTCCAATATGTTTGTATTTGCCTTTACTCTGCAACACTGTATTTCCTTATAACGTGTTATTCTTACATATTTTTTCGAGAGAAAACTCTCCTGTGCGTTCTCTTTGGAGACTACACGCTTAGACATACACGCAACACCAAAGCTTTTCGAGTTACAACGTGTTGTTTAGGAAAAACAAGATAATTTCGCATGATGCGGGATTTCCTTAAAACTTGGTTTTCTGACAAATTTTGACGAAAGAAAATTCTCCTGTGGGTTCTCTTTTGAGGGTACATGTTTAGACGTACAAGCCACACCAAATCCTTTCGAGTTATATCGTGTTGTTTAGGAGATACAAGCTTATTTTGTACTATGTATTATTTCTACTCGTAAAGTTTAAGTGTTTCCAATAAGTATGTATTTGTCTTTACTCTGCAACACTGTATTTCCTTATAATGTGGTATTCCTACATAATCTTTTGGGAGAAAACTCTCCTGTGCGTTCTCTTTTGAGGCTACACGCTTAGATATACCCGCAACACCAAACCTTTTCGAGTTACATGTTGTTTAGGAAAAACAAGATAATTTCGCACGATGCAGGATTTCTTTAAAACGTGGGTTTTGACAAATTTTGATGAGAGAAAACCCTCCTGTTGGTTCTATTTGAGGCTACACGTTTAGACGTACACGCCACACCAAATCTTTTCGAGTTACAGCGTGTTGTTTAGGAGATACAAACTAATTTTGTATGATGCCTTATTTCTTCTCGTAAAGTTTAAGTGTTTCCAATAAGTACGTATTTGTCTTTACTCTGCAACACTGTATTTCCTTATGACGTGGTATTCTTACATATTCTTTCGAGAGAAAACTCTCCTGTGCATTCTCTTTTGAGGCTACACGCTTAGACATACACGCAACACCAAAGCTTTTCGAGTTACAATGTGTTGTTTAGGAAAAACAAGATAATTTCGCACGATGCGGGATTTCCTTAAAACGTGGTTTTCTGACAAATTTTGATGAAAGAAAATACTCCTGTGGGTTCTCTTTTGAGGCTACACGTTTAGACGTACACGCCACACCAAATCCTTTCGAGTTAAAACGTGTTGGTTAGGACATACAAGCTAATTTTTTAAGATGCGTTATTTCTTCTCGTAAAGTTTAAATGTGTCCAATACGTACGTAATTGCCTTTACTCTGCAACACTGTATTTCCTTATAACGTGGTAATCTTGCATATTCTTTCGAGAGAAAAACTCTCCTGTGCGTTCTCTTTAGAGGCTACATGCTTAGACATACACGCAACACCAAAGCATTTCGAATTACACCTGTTGTTTAGGAAAAACAAGATAATTTCACACGATGCGGGATTTCCTTAAAACGTGGTTTTCTGAAAAATTTTGACGAAAGAAAATTCTCCTGTGGGTTCTCTTTTGAGGCTACATGTTTAGTTGTAAACGCCACACCAAATCTTTTCGAGTTACAACGTTTTGTTTAGGAGATACAAGCTAATTTTGTACGATGCGTTATTACCTCTCGTAAAGTATTTCCAATACGTACTTATTTGTCTTTACTCTGCAGCAATGTATTTCCATATAACGTGGTATTCTTACATATTCTTTCGAGAGAAAACTCTCCTGTGCATTCTCTTTTGAGGCTACACGCTTAGACATACACGCAACACCAAAGCTTTTCGAGTTACAACGTGTTGTTTAGGAAAAACAAGATAATTTCGCACGATACAGGATTTCCTTAAAACGTGGTTTTCTGACAAATATTGATGAAAGAAAACCCTCCTGTTGGTTCTATTTGAGGCTACACGTTTAGACGTACACGCCACACCAAATCTTTTCGAGTTATAACGTGTTGGTTAGGAGATACAAACTAATTTTGTATGATGCCTTATTTCTTCTCGTAAAGTTTAAGTGTTTCCAATAAGTATGTATTTGTCTTTACTCTGCAACACTGTATTTACTTATAACGTGGTATTCTTACATATTCTTTCGAGAGAAAACTCTCCTGTGCGTTCTCTTTTGAGGCTACACGATTAAACATACACGCAACACCAAAGCTTTTCGAATTACAATTTGTTGTTTAGGAAAAACAAGATAATTTCGCACGATGCGGGATTACCTTAAAACGTGGTTTTCTGACAAATTTTGACGAAAGAAAATTCTCCTGTGGGTTCTCTTTTGAGGGTACACGTTTAGACGTATAAGCCACACCAAATCCTTTCGAGTTATATCGTGTTGTTTAGGAGATACAAGCTTATTTTGTACTATGTGTTATTTCTACTCATAAAGTTTAAGTGTTTCCAATAAGTATGTATTTGTCTTTACTCTGCAACACTGTATTTCCTTATAATGTGGTATTACTATATAATCTTTTGGGAGAAAACTCTCCTGTGCGTTCTCTTTTGAGGCTACACGCTTAGATATACCCGCAACACCAAACCTTTTCGTGTTACAACATGTTGTTTAGGAAAAACAAGATAATTTCGCACAATGCGGGATTTCTTTAAAACGTGGGTTTTGACAAATTTTGACGAAAGAAAACTCTCCTGTGGGTTCTCTTTTGAGGCTACACGTTTAGACGTACACGCCACACCAAATCTTTTCGAGTTACAGCGTGTTGTTTAGGAGATACAAACTAATTTTGTACGATGCCTTATTTCTTCTCGTAAAGTTTAAGTGTTTCCAATAAGTACGTATTTGTCTTTACTCTGCAACACTGTATTTCCATATAACGTGGTATTCTTACATATTCTTTCGAGAGAAAACTCTCCTGTGCATTCTCTTTTGAGGCTACACGCGTAGACATACATGCAACACCAAAACTTTTCGAGTTAAAATGTGTTGTTTAGGAAAAACAAAATAATTTCGCACGATGCGGGATTTCCTTAAAACGTGGTTTTCTGACAAATTTTGACGAAAGAAAATACTCCTGTGGGTTCTCTTTTGAGGCTACACGTTTAGACGTACACGCCACACCAAATCCTTTCGAGTTAAAACGTGTTGGTTAGGACATACAAGCTAATTTTTTAAGATGCGTTATTTCTTCTCGTAAAGTTTAAATGTGTCCAATATGTACGTAATTGCCTTTACTCTGCAACACTGTATTTCCTTATAACGTGGTAATCTTGCATATTCTTTCGAGAGAAAAACTCTCCTGTGCGTTCTCTTTAGAGGCTACATGCTTAGACATACACTCAACACCAAAGCATTTCGAATTACAACCTGTTGTTTAGGAAAAACAAGATAATTTCACACGATGCGGGATTTCCTTAAAACGTGGTTTTCTGAAAAATTTTGACGAAAGAAAATACTCCTGTGGGTTCTCTTTTGAGGCTACATGTTTAGTTGTAAACGCCACACCAAATCTTTTCGAGTTACAACGTTTTGTTTAGGAGATACAAGCTAATTTTGTACGATGCGTTATTACCTCTCGTAAAGTGTTTCCAATACGTACTTATTTGTCTTTACTCTGCAACAATGTATTTCCATATAACGTGGTATTCTTACATATTCTTTCGAGAGAAAACTCTCCTGTGCATTCTCTTTTGAGGCTACACGCTTAGACATACACGCAACACCAAAGCTTTTCGAGTTACAACGTGTTGTTTAGGAAAAACAAGATAATTTCGCACGATGCAGGATTTCCTTAAAACGTGGTTTTCTGACAAATATTGATGAAAGAAAATTGTCCTGTGGTTCTCCTTTGAGGCTACACGTTAGACGTACACACCACACCAAATCTTTTCGAGTTATAACGTGTTGTTTAGGAGATACAAACTAATTTTGTATGATGCCTTATTTCTTCTCGTAAAGTTTAAGTGTTTCCAATAAGTATGTATTTGTCTTTACTCTGCAACACTGTATTTACTTATAACGTGGTATTCTTACATATTCTTTCGAGAGAAAACTCTCCTGTGCGTTCTCTTTTGAGGCTACACGATTAAACATACACGCAACACCAAAGCTTTTCGAATTACAATTTGTTGTTTAGGAAAAACAAGATAATTTCGCACGATGCGGGATTTCCTTAAAACGTGGTTTTCTGACAAATTTTGACGAATGAAAATACTCCTGTGGGTTCTCTTTTGAGGCTACACGTTTAGATGTACACACCACACCAAATCTTTTCGAGTTACAACGTTTTCTTTAGGAGATACAAGCTAATTTTGTACGATGCGTTATTTCTTCTCATAAAGTTTAAATTATTCCAATACATACGTATTTGCCTTTACTCTGCAACACTGTATTTCCTTATAACGTGGTATTTTTGCATATTCTTTTGAGAGAAAACTCTCCTCTGCATTCTCTTTCGAGGCTACATGCTTAGACATACACGCAACACCAAAGCTTTTCGAATTACAACCTGTTGTTTAGGAAAAACAAGATAATTTCGCACGATGCGGATTTCCTTAAAACGTGGTTTCCTGAAAAATTTTGACGAAAGAAAATTCTCCTGTGGGTTCTCTTTTGAGGCTACATGTTTAGTTGTAAACGCCACACCAAATCTTTTCGAGTTACAACGTGTTGTTTAGGAGACACAAGCTAATTTTGTACGATGCATTATTACTTCTTGTAAAGTGTTTCCAATACTTATGTGTTTGTCTTTACTCTGCAACACTGTATTTCCTTATAACGTGGTATTCTTACATATTCTTTCGAGAGAAAACTCTCCTGTGCGTTCTCTTTTGAGGCTACACGCTTAGACATACACGCAACACCAAAGCTTTTCGAATTACAACGTGTTGTTTAGGAAAAACAAGATAATTTTTCACGATGCGATATTTCCTTAAAACGTGGTTTTCTGACAAATTTTGACGAAAAAAAATTGTCCTGTGGTTATCTTTTGAGGCTACACGTTTAGACGTACACGCCACACCAAATCTTTTCGAGTTACAACGTGTTGTTTAGGAGATACAAGCTAATTTTGTATGATGCTTTATTTCATCTCGCTAATTTTAAGGGTTTCCAATACGTAAGTATTTGTCTTTATTCTGCAACATTGTACTTCCTTATAACGTTATATTCTTACATATTCTTTTGAGAGAAAACTCTTCTGTGTGTTCTCTTTTGAGGCTACATGCTTACACATACACGCAACACCAAAGCTTTTCGAGGTATAACGTTTTGTTTAGCAAAAAGAAGATGATTTCGCACGATACGGGATTTCCTTAAAACGTGGTTTTCTGACAAATTTTGAAGAAAGAAAATTCTCCTGTGGGTTCTCTTTTGAGGCTACATGTTTAAATGAACACGCCACACCAAATCTTTTCGAGTTACAATGTGTTGTTTTGGAGATACAAGCTAATTTTGTACGATGCGTTAATTCTTCTCCTAAAGTGTTTCCAATATGTACTTATTTGTCTTTACTCTGCAAAATTGTATTTCCTTATAACGTGGTATTCTTACATATTCTCTCAAGAGAAAACTCTCCTGTGCCTTCTCTTTTGAGGCTCCACGCTTACACATACACGCAACACCAATGCTTTTCTAGTTACAACATGTTGTTTAGGAAAAAGAAGGTGATTTCGCACGATGCGGAATTTCCTTAAAACGTGGTTTTCTGAAAAATTTTGAAGAAAGAAAATTCTCCTGTGGGTTCTCTTTTGAGGCTACACGTTTAGACGTACACACCACACCAAAAGTTTCGAGTTACAACTTGTTGTTTAGGAGATACAACCTAATTTTGTACTATGCATTAATTATTCTCGTAAAGTGTTTCCAATACGTACGTGTTTCTCTTTACTCTGCAACACTGTATTTCCTTATAACGTGGTATTCTTACATATTCTTTCGAGAGAAACTCTCCTGTGTGTTCTCTTTTGAGGCTACATGCTTAGACAAACACGCAACACCAGAGCTTTTCGAGTTAAAACGTGTTGTTTAGGAAAAAATAGATAATTTCGCTCGATGCGAGATTTCCATAAAACGTGGTTTCTGACAAATTTTGATGAAAGAAAATTCTCCTGTGGGTTCTCTTTTGGGGCTACACGTTTAGACGTACACGTCACACCAAATCTTTTCGAGTTACAACGTGTTGTTTAGGAGATACAAGCTATTTTGTACGATGCGTTATTACTTCTCGTAAAGTGATTCCAATATGTACTTAATTGCCTTTACTCTGCAAAATTGTATTTCTTTATAACGTGGTATTCTTACATATTCTTTCGAGAGAAAACCCTCCTGTGCCTTCTCTTTTGAGGCTCCATGCTTACACATACACGCAACACGAAAGCTTTTCGAGTTACAACATGTTGTTTAGGAAAAAGAAGATGATATCGCACGATGCAGGATTTCATTAAAACGTAGTTTTCTGAAAAATTTTGACGAAAGAAAATTCTCCTGTGGGTTCTCTTTTGAGGCTACACGTTTAGACGTACACGCCACACCAAATCTTTTCGAGTTACAACCTGTTGTTTAGGAGATTCAAGCTAATTTTGTAAGATGCGTTAATTCTTCTCGTAAGGTGTTTCCAATACGTAAGTATTTGTCTTTACTCTTCAACACTGTATTTCCTTATAACGTGGTATTCTTACATATTCTTTCGAGAGAAAACTATCCTGTGCGTTCCCTTTTGAGGCTACACACTTAGACATACAGGCAACACCAAAGCTTTTCGAGTTACAACGTGTTGTTTATGAATAAAAAGATAATTTCGCACGATGTGGGATTTCCTTAAAACGTGGTTTTCTGACAAATTTTGACAAAAGAATATTCTCCTGTGGGTTCTCTTTTGACGCTAAACGTATAGACGTGCACGCCACACCAAATCCTTTCGAGTTACCACGTGTTGTTTAGGAGATACAAGCTAATTTTGTATGATGTGTTATTTCTTCTCGTAAAGTGTTGCCAAAACGTACGTATTTGTCTTTCTCTGCAACACTGTATTTCCTTATAACGTGGTATTCTTACATATTCTTTCGAGGAAAAACTCTTCTGTGCATTCTCTTTTGAGGCTACACGCTTAGACATACACACAACACCAAGGCTTTTCAAGTTACAACGTGTTGTTTAGGAAAAACAAGATTATTTCGCACGATGCGAGATTTCCATAAAACGTAGTTTTCTGAAAAATTTTGACGAAAAAAGTTTTCCTGTGGGTTCTCTTTTGAGGCTACACGTGTAGAGGTACGAGCCACACCAAATCTTTTCGAGTTACAACGTGTTGTTTAGGAGATACAAGCTAATTTTGTACGATGCGTTATTTCTTCTCTTAAAGTGTTTCCAATACATACTTAGTTGTCTTTACTCTGCCACACCGTATTTCCTTATAACGTGGTATTCCTACATATTCTTTCGAGAGAAAACTTTTCTGTGCGTTCTCTTTTGAGGCTACACGCTGAGAAATACACGCAACCCCAAAGCTTTTCGATTTACAACGTGTTGTTTGGAAAAACAAGATAATTTCGCACGATGCGAGATTTTCTTAAAACGTGGTTTCTGACAAATTTTGATGAAAGAAAATTCTCCTGTGGGTTCTCTTTTGAGGCTACACGTTTAGACGTACACGTCACACCAAATCTTTTCGAGTTATAACGTGTTGTTTAGGAGATACAAGCTAATTTTGTATGATGCGTTACTTCTTCTCCTAAAGTGTTTCCAATACATATGTATTTTTGTTGACTCTACAACACTGTATTTCCTTATAACGTGGTATTCTTACCTATTCTTTTGAAAGAAAACTCTCCTGTGCCTTCTCTATTGAGGCTCCACGCTTAGACATACACGCAACACTAAAGCTTTTCGAGTTACAACATGTTGTTTAGGAAAAAGAAGATGATTTCGCACGATGCGGGATTTCCTTAATACGTGGTTTTCTGAAAAATTTTAACGAAAGAAAATTCTCCTGTGGGTTCTCTTTTGAGGCTACACGTTTAGACGTACACGCCACATCAAATCTTTTCGAGTTACAATGTGTTGTTTAGGAGATACAAGCTAATTTTGTTCGATGCGTTAATTCTTCTCATTAAGTGATTCCAATACGTATGTATTTGTCTTTACTCTGCAATACTGTATTTCATTATAATGTGGTATTCTTAGGTATTCTTACTAGAGAAAACTATCCTGGGCATTCCCTTTTGAGGCTACACACTTAGACATACAGGCAACACCAAAGCGTTTCGAGTTACAACGTGTTGTTTACGAAAAAGAAGATAATATTGCACCTTGCGGGATTTCCTTAAATCGTGGTTTTCTGACAAATTTTGACGAAAGAAAATTCTCCTGTGGGTTCTCTTTTGAGGCTACACGTTTAGACGTACACACCACACCAAATCCTTTCGAGATACCACGTGTTGTTTAGGAGATACAAGATAATTTTGTAAGATGCATTATTTCTTCTCGTAAAGTGTTTCCAATACATACGTATTTGTCTTTACACTGCAAAACTGTATTTTCTTATAACGTTGTATTCTTACATGTTCTTTCAAGAGAAAACTCTCCTGTGCGTTCTCTTTAGAGGCTACACGCTTAGACATACACGCAACACCAAAGCTTTTCGAGTTACAACGTGTTGTTTAGGAAAAACAAGATAATATTGCACGATGCGGGATTTCCTTAAAACGTGGTTTTCTGACAAATTTTGACGAAAGAAAGTTCTCCTGTGGGTTCTCTTTTGAGGCTACACGTGTAGACGTACGAGCCTCACCAAATCTTTTCGAGTTCCAACGTGTTGTTTAGGAGATACAAGCTAATTTTGTACGACACGTTATTTCTTCTCTTAAAGTGTTTCCAATACGTACGTATTTGTCTTTACTCTGCAACACTGTATTTCCTTATAACGTAGTATTCTTACATATTCTTTCGAGAGAAAACTCTCCTGGGTGTTCTCTTTTGAGGCTACATGCTTACACATACACGCAACAGCAAAGGTTTTCGAGTTACAATGTGTTGTTTAGGAAAAATAAGATAATTTCGCACGATGCGAGATTTCCTTAAAACGTGGTTTCTGACAACTTTTGATGAAAGAAAATTCTCCTGTCGGTTCTCTTTTGAGGCTACACGTTTAGACATACACCTCACACCAAATCTTTTCGAGTTACAACGTGTTGTTTAGGAGATACAAGCTAATTTTGTACGATGCGTTATTTCATCCCGTAAAATATTTCCAATTTGTACTTATTTGCCTTTAATCTGCAAAATTTTATTTCCTTACAATGTGGTAATCTTACATATTCTTTCGAGAGAAAACTCTTCTGTGCCTTCTCTTTTCAGGCTCCACACTTAGACATACACGCAACACCAAAGCTTTTCGAGTTACAACATGTTGTTTAGGAAACAGATGATTTCGCACGATGCAGGATTTCCTTAAAACGTGGTTTTCTGAAAAATTTTGACGAAAGAAAATTTTCCTGTGGGTTCTCTTTTGAGGCTACACGTTTAGACGTACACGCTACAGCAAATCTTTTCGAGTAACAATGTGTTGTTTAGGAGATTCAAGCTAATTTTGTACTATGCGTTAATTCTTCTCGTAAAGTTTTTCCAATATGTAAGTATTTGTCTTTACTCTGCAACACTGTATTTCCTTATAACGTGGTATTCTTACATATTCTTTCGAGAGAAAACTATCCTGTGCGTTCCCTTTTGAGGCTACACACTTAGATATACAGGCAACACCAAAGCTTTTCGAGGTACAACGTGTTGTTTATGAAAAACAAGATAATTTCGCACGATGCGGGATTTCCTTAAAACATGGTTTTCTGACAAATTTTGAAGAAAGAAAATTCTCCTGTGGGTTCTCTTTTGAGGCTGCACGTGTAGACGTACGAGCCTCACCAAATCTTTTCGAGTTCCAACGTGTTGTTTAGGAGATACAAGCTAATTTTGTACGACACGTTATTTCTTCTCTTAAAGTGTTTCCAATACGTACGTATTTGTCTTTACTCTGCAACACTGTATTTCCTTATAACGTAGTATTCTTACATATTCTTTCGAGAGAAAACTCTCCTGGGTGTTCTCTTTTGAGGCTACATGCTTACACATACACGCAACAGCAAAGGTTTTCGAGTTACAATGTGTTGTTTAGGAAAAATAAGATAATTTCGCACGATGCGAGATTTCCTTAAAACGTGGTTTCTGACAAATTTTGATGAAAGAAAATTCTCCTGTCGGTTCTCTTTTGAGGCTACACGTTTAGACGTACACCTCACACCAAATCTTTTCGAGTTACAACGTGTTGTTTAGGAGATACAAGCTAATTTTATACGATGCGTTATTTCTTCCCGTAAAATATTTCCAATTTGTACTTATTTGTCTTTACTCTGCAAAATTGTATTTCCTTATAATGTGGTATTCTTACATATTCTTTCGAGAGAAAACTCTTCTGTGCCTTCTCTTTTCAGGCTCCACACTTAGACATACACGCAACACCTAAGCTTTTCGAGTTACAACATGTTGTTTAGGAAAAAGATGATTTCGCACAATGCGGGATTTCCTTAAAACGTGGTTTTCTGAAAAATTTTGACGAAAGAAAATTCTCCTGTGGGTTCTCTTTTGAGGCTACACGTTTAGACGTGCACGCTACAGCAAATCTTTTCGAGTAACAATGTGTTGTTTAGGAGATTCAAGCTAATTTTGTACTATGCGTTAATTCTTCTCGTAAAGTTTTTCCAATATGTAAGTATTTGTCTTTACTCTGCCACACTGTATTTCCTTATAACGTGGTATTCTTACATATTCTTTCGAGAGAAATCTATCCTGTGCGTTCCCTTTTGAGGCTACACACTTAGATATACAGGCAACACCAAAGCTTTTCGAGGTACAACGTGTTGTTTATGAAAAACAAGATAATTTCGCACGATGCGGGATTTCCTTAAAACGTGGTTTTCTGACAAATTTTGAAGAAAGAAAATTCTCCTGTGCTTTCTCTTTTGAGGCTACACGTTTAGACGTACACACCACACCAAATCCTTTCGAATTACCACATGTTGTTTAGGAGATACAAGCAAATTTTGTACGATGCAATATTTCTTCTCGTAAATTTTTCCAATTCTTACGTATTTGTCTTTACTCTGCAACACTGTATTTCCTTATAACGTTGTATTCTTACATGTTCTTTCGAGAGAAAACTCTCCTGTGCGTTCTCTTTAGAGGCTCCATGCTTACACATACACGCAACACCAAAGCTTTTCGAGGTATAACGTTTTGTTTAGCAAAAAGAAGATGATTTCGCACGATACGGGATTTCCTTAAAACGTGGTTTTCTGACAAATTTTGAAGAAAGAAAATTCTCCTGTGGGTTCTCTTTTGAGGCTACATGTTTAAATGAACACGCCACACCAAATCTTTTCGAGTTACAATGTGTTGTTTTGGAGATACAAGCTAATTTTGTACGATGCGTTAATTCTTCTCCTAAAGTGTTTCCAATATGTACTTATTTGTCTTTACTCTGCAAAATTGTATTTCCTTATAACGTGGTATTCTTACATATTCTCTCAAGAGAAAACTCTCCTGTGCCTTCTCTTTTGAGGCTCCACGCTTACACATACACGCAACACCAATGCTTTTCTAGTTACAACATGTTGTTTAGGAAAAAGAAGGTGATTTCGCACGATGCGGAATTTCCTTAAAACGTGGTTTTCTGAAAAATTTTGAAGAAAGAAAATTCTCCTGTGGGTTCTCTTTTGAGGCTACACGTTTAGACGTACACACCACACCAAAAGTTTCGAGTTACAACTTGTTGTTTAGGAGATACAACCTAATTTTGTACTATGCATTAATTATTCTCGTAAAGTGTTTCCAATACGTACGTGTTTCTCTTTACTCTGCAACACTGTATTTCCTTATAACGTGGTATTCTTACATATTCTTTCGAGAGAAACTCTCCTGTGTGTTCTCTTTTGAGGCTACATGCTTAGACAAACACGCAACACCAGAGCTTTTCGAGTTAAAACGTGTTGTTTAGGAAAAAATAGATAATTTCGCTCGATGCGAGATTTCCATAAAACGTGGTTTCTGACAAATTTTGATGAAAGAAAATTCTCCTGTGGGTTCTCTTTTGGGGCTACACGTTTAGACGTACACGTCACACCAAATCTTTTCGAGTTACAACGTGTTGTTTAGGAGATACAAGCTATTTTGTACGATGCGTTATTACTTCTCGTAAAGTGATTCCAATATGTACTTAATTGCCTTTACTCTGCAAAATTGTATTTCTTTATAACGTGGTATTCTTACATATTCTTTCGAGAGAAAACTCTCCTGTGCGTTCTCTTTTGAGGCTCCACGCTTAGACATACAGGCAACAACAAAGCTTTTCGAGTTACAACATGTTGTTTAGGAAAAAGAAGATGATTTGGCACCATGCGGGATTTCCTTAAAACGTGGTTTTCTGAAAAATTTTAACGAAAGAAAATTCTCCTGTGGGTTCTCTTTTGAGGGTACACGTTTAGACGTACACGCCACACCAAATCTTTTCGAGTTACAACGTGTTGTTTAGGAAATACAAGCTAATTTTGTACTGTGCTTTAATTCTTCTCGTAAAGTGTTTCCAATACGTACGTGTTTGTCTTTACTCTGCAACACTGTATTTCCTTATAACTTGGTATTCTTACATATTCTTTTGAGAGAAAACTCTCCTGTGCATTCTCCTTTGAGGCTACATGCTTAGACATACACATAACGCCAGAGCTTTTCGAGTTACAACGTGTTGTTTAGGGAAAACAAGATAGTTTCGTACGATGCGAGATTTCCTTAAAACGTGGTTTCTGACAAATTTTGATGAAAGAAAATTCTCCTGTCGGTTCTCTTTTGAGGCTACACGTTTAGACGTACACGTCACACCAAATCTTTTCGAGTTACAACGTGTTGTTTAGGAGATACAAGCTAATTTTGTACGATGCGTTATTTCTTCTTGCAAAGTGTTTCCAATACATATGTATTTGTCTTTACTCTTCAACACTGTATTTCCTTATAACGTTGAATTCTTACGTGTTCTTTCGAGAGAAAACTCTCCTGTGCCTTCTCTTTTGAGGTTCCACGCTTAGACCTACATGCAACACCAAAGCTTTTCGAGTTAAAACATGTTGTTTAGGAAAAAGAAGATGATTTGGCATGATGCGGGATTTCCTTAAAACGTGGTTTTCTGAAAAATTTTGACGAAAGAAAATTCTCCTGTGGGTTCTCATTTGAGGCTACACGTTTAGATATACATGCCACACCAAATCTTTTCGAGTTACAACGTGTTGTTAAGGAGATACATGCTTATTTTGTAAGACGCGTTAATTCTTCTAGTAAAGTGTTTCCTATACGTACGTATTTGTCTTTACTCTGCAACACTGTATTTCCTTATTCGTGGTATTCTTACATATTCTTTCGAGAGAAAACTATCCTGTGTGTTCCCTTTTGAGGCTACACACTAAGACATACATGCAACACCAAAGCTCTTCGAGTTACAACGTGTTGTTTAGGAAAAACAAGATAATTTCGCACGATGCGGGATTTCCTTAAAACGTGATTTTCTGAAAAATTTTGATGAAAGAAAATTCTCCTATGGGATCTCTTCTGAGGCTACACCTTTAGACATACATGCCACACCAATTCTTTTCGAGTTACAACGTGTTGTTTAGGAGATACAAGCTAATTTTGTACGATGCATTATTTCTTCTCATAAAGTGTTTCCAATACTTATGTATTTGTCTTTACTCTGCAACATTCGGTATTTCTTCTCGCATGGTAAAAAATTAGCTTGTATCTCCTAAACAACACGTTGTAACTCGAAAAGATTTGTTGTGGCGTTTACATATAAACGTGTAGCCTCAAAAGTGAACCCACAGGAGAATTTTCTTTCGTCAAAATTTTCCAGAAAACCACGTTTTATGGAAATCCCGCATCGTGCGAAATTATCTTGTTTTTCCTAAACAATACCTTGTACCTCGAAAAGTTTTGGTGTTGCGTGTATGTCTAAGCGTGTAGCCTCAAAAGAGAACGCACAGGGGAGTTTTCTCTCGAAAGAATATATAAGAATACCACGTTATATGGAAATACAGTGTTGCAGAGTAAAGACAAATATGTACGTATGGAAACACTTTACGAGAGGAAAAAACTCATGGTAAAAAATTAGCTTGTACCTCCTCAACAACACGTTGAAACTCGAAAAGATTTGGTGTCGTGTTTACATCTAAACGTGTAGCCTCAAAAAAGAACCCACAGGAGAATTTTCTTTCGTCAAAATTTGTCAGAAAACCACCTTTTAAGGAAATCCCGCATCGTGCAAAATTATCTTGTTTTTCCTAAACAACACGTTGTAACTCAAAAAGCTTTTGTGTTGCGTGTATGTCTAAGCGTGTAGCCTCAGAAGAGAACGCACAGAAGAGTTTTCTCTTGAAAGAATATGTAAGAATACCACGTTATAAGGAAATACAGTGTTGCAGAGTAAAGACAAATAGGTACATATTGGAAACACTTTACGAGAAGAAATAATGTATCGTACAAAATTAGCTTGTATCTCCTAAACAACACGTTGTAACTCGAAAAGATTTGGTGTGGCGTGTACGTCTAAACATGTAGCCCCAAAAGGGAACCCACAGGAGAATTTTCTTTCGTCAAAATTTGTCAGAAAACCACGTTTTAAGGAAATCCCTCATCGTGCGAAATTATCTTGTTATTCCTAAACAACACGTTCTTACTCGAAAAGCTTTAGTGTTGCGTGTATGTCTAAGCATGTAGCCTCAGAAGAGAATGCACAGGAGAGTTTTCTCTCGAAAGAATATGTAAGAATACCACGTTATTTGGAAATACAGTGTTGCAGAGTAAAGACCAATATGTATATATTGGAAACACTTTATGAGAAGAAATAACGCATGGTAAAAAATTAGCTTGTATCTCCTAAACAACACGTTGTAACTCGAAAAGGTTTGGTGTGGTGTTTACATCTAAACGTGTAGCCTCAAAAGAGAACCCACAGGAGAATTTTCTTTCGTCAAAATTTTTTGAGAAAACCACGTTTTAAGGAAATCCTGCATCATGCGAAATTATCTTGTTTTTCCTAAACAACACGTTGTAACTCGAAAAGCTTTTGGGTTGCGTGTATGTCTAAACGTGTGGCCTCTAAAGAGAATGCACAGGAGAGTTTTCTCTCGAAAGAATATGTAAGAATACCACGTTATAAGGTAATACAGTGTTGCAGAGTAAAGACAAATACATACGTATTGGAAACACTTTACGAGAAGAAATAACGCATCTACAAAATTAGCTTGTATCTCCTAAACAACACGTTGTGACTCAAAAGGATTTCGTGTGGCGTGTATGTCTAAACGTGTAGCCTCAAAAGAGAACCCACAGGAGTATTTTTTTCGTCAAAATTTTTCAGAAAACCACGTTTTAAGGAAATCCCGCATCGTGAGAAATTATTTTGTTTTTCCAAAACAACACGTTGTAACTCGAAAAGCTTTGGTGTTGCGTGTATGTCTAAGCATGTAGCCTCAAAAGAGAACGCACAGGAGAGGTTTCTCTCGAAAGAATATGTAAGAAAACCACGATATATGGAAATACAGTGTTGCAGAGTAAAGACAAATATGTACGTATTGGAAACACTTTACGAGAAGAAATAACGCATGGTATAAAATTAGCTTGTATCTCCTAAACAACACGTTGTGACTCAAAAGGATTTGATGTGGTGTTTACATCTAAACGTGTAGCCTCAAAAGAGAACCCACAGGAGTATTTTCTTTCATCAAAATTTTTTCAGAAAACCACGTTTTAAGGAAATCCCGCATCGTGCGAAATTATTTTGTTTTTGCTAAACAACACGTTGTAACTCGAAAAGCTTTGGTGTTGCGTGTATGTCTAAGCGTGTAGCCTCAAAAGAGAATGCACAGTAGAGTATTCTCTCGAAAGAATATGTAAGAATACCACGTTATAAGGAAATACAGTGTTGCAGAGTAAAGACAGATACATACGTATTGGAAACACTTTACGAGAAGGAATAATACACCGTACAAAATTAGCTTGTATTTCCTAAACAACACGCTGTAACTCGAAAAGATTTGGTGTGGCGTGTACGTTGAAATGTGTAGCCTCAAAAGAGAACCAAATTATCTTGTGCTTCCCTAACAACACGTTTTAACTCGAAAAGCTTTGGTGTTGCGTGTATGTCTAAACGTGTCAGCTCAAAGAGAAAGCACAGGAGAGTTTTCTCTCGAAAGAATATATAAGAATACCACGTTATAAGGAAATACAGTGTTGCAGAGTAAAGACAAATAGTATTGGAAACACTTTACGAGAAGAAATAACGCATCGTACAAAATTAGCTTGTATCTCCTAAACAACGCGTTGTAACTCGAAAAGATCTGGTGTGGCGTGTAGCCTCAAAAGAGAACCGACAGGAGAATTTTCTTTCGTCAAAATTTGTCAGAAAACCACGTATTAAGGAAATCCCCCATCGTGCGAAATTATCTTGTTTTTCCTAAACAACACGTTGTGACTCAAATAGCTTTGGTTCTGCGTGTATGTCTAAGCGTGTAGCCTCAAAAGAGAACGCACAGGAGAGTTTTCTCTAGAAAGAATATGAAAGAATACCACGTTATAAGGAAATACAGTGTTGCAGAGTAAAGACAGATGCATACATATTGGAAACACTTTACGAGAAGAAATAATGCATCGTACAAAATTAGCTTGTATTTACTAAAAAGCACGTTGTAACTCGAAAAGATTTGGTGTGGCATGTACCTCTAAACGTGTAGCATCTAAAGAGAATACACTGGAGAATTTTCTTTGGTCAAAATTTGTCAGAAAACCACATTTTAAGGTAATCCCGCATCGTGCGAAATTATCTTGTTTTTCCTAAACAACAAGTTGTAACTCGAAAAGCTTTGGTGTAGCGTGTAAGTCTAAGCGTGTAGCCTCAAAAGAGAATGCACAGGAGAGTTTTCTCTCGAAAGAATATGTAAGAATACCAAGTTATAAGGAAATACAGTGTTGCAGAATAAAGACAATTACATATGTATTGGAAACACTTTACCAGACGAAATATTGCATCGTACAAAATTAGCTTGTTTCTCCTAAACAACACGTCGTAACTCGAAAAGATTTGGTGTGGCGTGTACGTCTAAAAGTGTAGCCTTATAAGAGAACCCACAGTAGAATTTTCTTTGGTCAAAATTTGTCAGAAAACCACGTTTTAAGGAAATCCCACATCGTGCGAAATTATCTTGTTTTTCCTAAACAACACGTTGTAACTCAAAAAGCTTTGGTATTGGGTGTATGTCTAAGAATGTAGCCTCAAAAGAGAACGCACAGGAGAGTTTTCTCTCGAAAGAATATGTAGGAATACTACGTTATATGGAAAAACAGTGTTACAGAGTAAAGACAATTATGTACGTATTTGAAACACTTTACGAGAAGAAATAATACATGGGAAAAAATTAGCTTGTATCTCCTAAACAACACGTAGTAACTCGAAAGGATTTGGTGTGGTGTTTACATCTAAAGGTGTAGCCTCAAAAGAGAACCCACAGGAGAATTTTCTTTCGTCAAAATTTTTTCAGAAAACCACGTTTTAAGGAAATCCGGCATCGTGTGAAATTATCTGGTTTTTCCTAAACAACACGTTGTAACTCGAAAAGCTTTGGTTTTGCATGTATGTCGAAGCTTGTAGCCTCAAAAGAGAACGCACAAGAGAGTATTCTCTCGAAAGAATATGTAAGAATACCACGTTATAAGGACATACAGTGTTGCAGAGTAAAGACAGATACATACATATTGGAAACACTTTAAGAGAAGGAATGATACATCGTACAAAATTAGCTTGTATTTCCTAAACAACACCTTGTAACGCGAAAAGATTTTGTGTGGCATGTACGTTGAAACGTGTAGCCTCAAAAGAGAACCTACAGGAGAATTTTCTTTCGTCAAAATATGTCAGAAAACCACGTTTTAAGGAAATCCCGCATCGTGCGAAATTATCTTGTTTTTCCTAAACAACACGTTGTAACTCGAAAAGCTTTGGTGTAAACAACACGTTGTAACTCGAAAAGATTTGGTGTGGTGTTTACATCTAAACGTGTAGCATCAAAAGAGAACCAACAGGAGAATTTTCTTTGGTCAAAATTTTTTCAGAAAACCACGTTTTAAGGAAGTCCTGCATTGTGCGAAATTATCTTGTTTTTCCTAAACAACACGTTGTAACTCGAAAAGCTTTGGTGCTGCGTGTATGTCTAAGCGTGTAGCCCAAAAGAGAACGCACAGGAGAGTTTTTCCTCGAAAGAATATGTAAGAATATCACGTTATAAGGAAATACAGTGTTGCAGAGTAAAGACAATTAAGTACATATTGGACACACTTTACAAGAAGAAATAACGCATCGAACAAAATTTGCTTGTATCTCCTAAACAACAAGTTGTAACTCGAAAAGATTTGGTGTGGCGTGTACGTCTAAACCTGTAGCCTCAAAAGACAACGCACAGGAGAACTTTCTTTCGTCAAAATTTGTCAGAAAACCACGTTTTAAGGATATCCCGCATCGTGCAAAATTATCCTGTTTTTCCTAAACAACACGTTGTAACTCGAAAAGCTTTGGTGTTGCGTGTATGTCTAAGCGTGTAGCCTCTAAAGAGAACGCACCGGAGAGTTTTCTCTCGAAAGAACATGTAAGAATACAATGTTATTAGGAAATACAGTGTTGCAGAGTAAAGACAAATACGTAAATATTGGAAACACTTTACGAGAATAAATAATGCATCGTACAAAATTAGCTTGTATCTCCTAAACAACACGTGGTAATTCAAAAGGATATGGTGTGACGTGCACGTCTAAACGTGTAGCCTCAAAAGAGAACCCACAGGAGAATTTTCTTTCGTCAAAATTTGTCAGAACACCAAGTTTTAAGGAAATCACGCATCGTGCGAAATTATCTTCTTTTTCATAAACAACACGTTGTAACTTGACAAGCTTTGGTGTTGCCTGTATGTCTAAGTGTGTAGCCTCAAAAGGGAACGCACAGGATAGTTTTCTCTCGAAAGAATGTGTAAGAATACCACGTTATAAGGAAATACAGTGTTGCAGAGTAAAGACAAATACGTACATATTGGAAACACTTTACGAGAAGAAATAAAGCATCGTACAAAATTAGCTTGTATGTCCTAAACAACACGTGGTAACACGAAAGGATTAGGTGTGACGTGCACGTCGAAACGTGAAGCCTCAAAAGAGAACCAAAAGAATAATTTTCTTTCGTCAAAATTTGTCAGAAAACCATGTTTTAAGGAAATCCGGCATCGTGCAAAAGTATCTTGTTTTTTATAAACAACACGTTGTAACTCAAAAAGCTTTGGTGTTGCCTGTATGTCTAAGTGTTTAGCCTCAAAAGGGAATGCACAGGATAGTTTTCTCTCGAAAGAATATGTAAGAATACCACATTATAAGGAAATACAGTGTTGCAGAGTAAAGACAAATACGTACGTATTGGAAACACTTTACGAGAATTAACGCATTATAAAAAATTAGCTTGTATCTCCTAAACAACACAATGTAACTCGAAAAGATTTGGTGTGACGTGTACGTCTAAATATGTAGCCTCAAAAGTGAACCCACAGGAGAATTTTCTTTCATCAAAATTTTTCAGAAAACCAGGTTTTTAGGAAATCCCGCATCATGCGAAATCATCTTCTTTTTCCTAAACAACACGTTGTAACTCGAAAACCTTTGGTGTTGCGTGTTTGTCTAATCGTGTAGCCTCAAAAGAGAATGCACAGGAGAGTTTTCCCTCGAAAAAATATGTAAGAATACCATGTTATGAGGAAATACAGTGTTGCAGAGTAAAGACAAATATGTACGTATTGGAAACACTTTACGAGAAGAAATAACGCATCATACAATATTTGCTTGTGTCTCCTAAACAACACGTTGTAACTGAAAAATATTTGGTGTGGCTCGTACGTCTACACGTGTAGCCTCAAAAGAGAACCTACAGGAGAACTTTCTTTCGTCAAAATTTGTCAGAAAACCACGTTTTAAGGAAATCCCGCTTCGTGCAAAATTATCTTTTTTTTCCTAAACAACACGTTGTACCTCGAAAAGCTTTGGTGTTGCGTGTATGTCTGAGCATGTAGCCTCTAAAGAGAATGCACAGGAGAGTTTTCTCTCGAAAGAACATGTAAGAATACAACGTTATAAGGAAATACAGTGTTGCAGAGTAAAGACAAATACATATGTATTGGAACCACTTTACGAAAAGAAATAACGCATCATACAAAATTAGCTTGTATCTCTTAAACAACATGTTGTAACTCGGAAGGATTTGGTGTGGCGTGCACGTCTAAACGTGTAGCCTCAAAACAGAAGCCACAGGAGAATTTTCTTTCGTCAAAATTTGTCAGAAAACCACGTTTTAAGGAAATCCCGCATCGTACAAAATTATATTGTTTTCCATAAACAACACGTTGTAACTCGAAAAGCTTTGGTGTTGCCTGTATGTCTAAGTGTGTAGCCTCAAAAGGGAACGCACAGGATAGTTTTCTCTCGAAGGAATATGTAAGAATACCACGTTATAAGGAAATATAATGCTGCAGTGTAAAGACAAATATGTACTTATTGGAAACACTTTATGAGAAGAATTAACGCATCGTAAAAAATTAGCTTATATCTCCTAAACAACACGTTGTAATTCGAAAAGATTTGGTGTGGCTTGTACCTCTACACGTGTAGCCTCAAAAGAGAACCCACAGGAGAACTTTCTTTCGTCAAAATTTTTCAGAAAACCACGTTTTATGGAAATCTCGCATCGTGCTAAATTATCTTGTTTTTCCTAAACAACACATTGTAACTCGAAAAGCTTTGGCGTTGCATGTTTGTCTAAGCGTGTCCCCTCAAAAGAGAACGCACAGGAGAGTTTTCCCTCGAAATAATATGTAAGAATACCATGTTATAAGGAAATACAGTGTAGCAGATTAAAGACAAATAAGTACGTATTGGAAACACTTTACGAGAAGAAATAATGCTTCGTACAAAATTAGCTTGTATCTCCTAAACAACACGTGGTAACTTGAAAGGATTTGGTGTGGCGTGTACGTCTAAACGTGTAGCCTCAAAAGAGAACCCACAGGAGAATTTTCTTTATTCAAAATTTTTCAGAAAACCACATTTTAAGGAAATCCCGCATCGTGCGAAATCATCTTCTTTTTCCTAAACAACATGTTGTAACTCGAAAAGCTATGGTGTTGCGTGTATGTGTAAGCGTGGAGCCTCAAAAGAGAAGGCACTGGAGAGTTTTCACTCCAAAGAATATGTAAGAATACCACGTTATAAGGAAATACAATTTTGCAGAGTAAAGACAAATAAGTACATATTGGAAACACTTTACGAGAAGAAATAACACATCTTACAAAATTATCTTGTATCTCCTAAACAACACGTTGTAACTCGAAAGGATTTGGTGTGACGTGTACGTCTAAAAGTGTAGCCTCAAACGAGAACACACAGGAGAATTTTCTTTCATCAAAATTTGTCAGAAACCACGTTTTAAGGAAATCTCGCATCGTGCGAAATTATCTTGTTTTTCCTAAACAACACGTTGTAACTCGAAAAGCTTTGGTGTTGCGTGTATGTCTAAGCGTGTAGCCTCAAAAGAGATCGCACAGGAGAGTTTTCTCTCGAAAGAATATGTAAGAATACCACGTTATAAGGAAATAAAGTGTTGCAGAGTAAAGACAACTACGTACGTATTGGAAACACTTTAAGAGAAGAAATTACACATCGTACAAAATTAGCTTGTATCTCCTAAACAACACGTTGTAACTCGAAAAGATTTGGTGTGGCTCGTACCTCTACACGTGTAGCCTCAAAAGAGAACCCACAGGATAACTTTCTTTCGTCAAAAATTTTCAGACAACCACGTTTTATGGAAATCTCGCATCGTGCAAAATTATCTTGTATTTCCTAAACGACACATTGTAACTCGAAAAGCTTTGGCGTTGCGTGTATGTCTAAGCGTGTAGCCTCTAAAGAGAACGCACAGGAGAGTTTTCTCTCGAAAGAATATGTAAGAATACAACGTTATAAGGAAATACACTGTTGTAGAGTTAAGACAAATAAGTACTTATTGGAAAACTTTACGAGCAGAAGTAACACATCTTACAAAATTAGCTTGTATCTCCGAAACAACACGTGGTAACTCGAAAAGATTTGGTGTGCCGTGTACGTCTAAACGTGTAGCCTCAAAAGAGAACCCACAGGAGAATTTTCTTTCGTCAAAATTTTTCAGAAAACCACGTTTTAAGGAAATCCTGCATCGTGCGAAATCATCTTCTTTTTCCTAAACAACATGTTGTAACTCGAAAAGCTTTGGTGTTGCGTGTATGTGTAAGCATGAAGCCTCAAAAGAGAAGGCACAGGAGAGTTTTCTCTCAAAAGATTATATAAGAATACCACGTTATAAGGAAATACAATTTTGCAGAGTAAAGACAAATAAGTACATATTGGAATGACTTTACAAGAAGAAATAACGCATCGTAAAAAAGTAGCTTGTATCTCCTAAACAACACGTTGTAACTCGAAAAGATTTGGTGTGACGTGTATGTCTAAGCGTGTAGCCTCAAAAGGGAACCCACAAGAGACTTTTCTTTCATCAAAATTTGTCAGAAACCACGTTTTAAGGAAATCTCGCATCGTGCGAAATTATCTTGTTTTTCCTAAATAACACGTTATAACTCAAAAAGCTTTGATGTTGCCTGTATGTCTAAGTGTGTAACCTCAAAAGAGAATGCACAGGATAGTTTTCTCTTGAAAGAATATGTAAGAATACCACGTTATAAGGAAATACAATGTTGCAGAGTAAAGACAAATACGTACGTTTTGGAAACACTTTACGAGAAGAATTAACGCATCTTAAAAAATTAGCTTGTATCTCCTAAACAACACGTTGTAACTCGAAAAGATTTGGTGTGGCATGTACGTCTAAACGTGTAGCCTCAAAAGAGAACCTACAGGAGAATTTTCTTTCTTCAAAATTTTTCAAAAAACCACGTTTTAAGGAAATCCCGCATCGTGTGAAATCATCTTCTTTTTCCTAAACAACATGTTGTAACTTGAAAAGCATTGGTGTTTCGTGTATGTGTAAGCGTGGAGCCTCAAAAGAAAAGGCACAAGAGAATTTTCTCTCGAAAGAATATGTAAGAATACCACGTTATACGGAAATACAATTTTGCAGAGTATAGACAAATAAGTACATATTGGAAACACTTACAAGAAGAAATAACGCATCGTACAAAATTAGCTTGTATCTCCTAAACAACACGTTGTAACTCGAAAAGATTTGGTGTGGCGTGTACGTCTAAAAGTGTAGCCTCAAAAGAGAACCCACAGGAGAATTTTATTTCATCAAAATTTGTCAGAAACCAGGTTTTAAGGAAATCTCGCATCGTGCGAAATTATCTTGTTTTTCCTAAACAACACGTTGTAACTCGAAAAGCTTTGGTGTTGCGTGTATGTCTAAGCGTGTAGCCTCAAAAGAGAACGCACAGGATAAAATTCTCCTGTGGGTTCTCTTTTGAGGGTACACGTTTAGACGTACACGCAACAACAAATCCTTTCGAGTTATAACGTGTTGTTTAGGAGATACAAGCTAATTTTGTACTATGTGTTATTTCATCTCGTAAAGTTTAAGTGTTTCCAATAAGTATGTATTTGTCTTTACTCTGCAACACTGTATTTCCTTAAAACGTGGTATTCCTACATATTCTTTCGGGAGAAAACTCTCCTGTGCATTCTCTTTTGAGGCTACACGATTAGAAATACACGCAACACCAAATCCTTTCGAGTTACAAAGTGTTGTTTAGGAAAAACAAGATATTTTCGCACGGTGCGGGATTTCCGTAAAAAGTGGTTTTTGACAAATTTTGACCAAAGAAAAGTCTCCTGTGGGTTCTCTTTTGAGGCTACACGTTTAGACGTACACACCACACCAAATCTTTTCCAGTTACAACGTGTTCTTTAGGAGATACAAGCTAATTTTGCATGATGCTTTATTTCTTCTCGTAAAGTGTTTCCAATAAGTACGTATTTGTCTATATTCTGCTTCACTGTATTTCCTTATAACGCGGTATTCTTACATATTCTTTCGAGAGAAAACTCTCCTGTGCGTTCCCCTTTGAGGCTACGCACTTAGACATACACGCAACACCAAAGCTTTTCAAGTTACAACGTGTTGTTTAGGAAAAACAAGATAATTACGCACGATGCGGGATTTCCTTAATAAGTGGTTTTCTGACAAATTTTGACCAAGGAAAATTCCTCTATGGGTTCTCTTTTGAGGCTACACGTTTAGACGTACAGGCCACACCAAATCTTTTTAAGTTACACCGTGTTGTTTAGGAGATACAAGCTAATTTTGTACGATGCGTTATTTCTTCTCCTAAAGAGTTTCCAATAAGTAAGTATATGTCTTTATTCTGCAACACTGTATTTCCTTATAATGTGGTATTCTTACATATTCTTTCAGGAAAAAACTCTCCTGTGCGTTCACATTTGAGGCTACACGCTTAGACATATACGCAACACCAAAGCTTTTCGAGTTACACCGTGTTGTTTAGGAAGAACAAGATAATTTTGCAAGATGCGGGATTTCCAAAAAACTTGGTTTTCTGACAAATTTTGACGAAAGAAAATTCTCCTGTGGGTTCTCTTTTGAGGCTACACATTTAGATGTACACGCCACACCAAATCCTTTTGAGTTTCAACGGGTTATTTAGGAGATACAAGCTAATTTTTTAAGATGCGTTATTTCTTCTCGTAAAGTGTGTCCAATACGTACTTATTTGTCTTTACTCTGCAACACTGTATTTCCTTATAACGTGGTATTCTTACATATTCTTTCGAGAGAAAACTCTCTTGTGTGTTCTCTTTTGAGGCTACACGCTTAGACATACACGCAGCACCAAAGCTTTTCGAGTTACAACGTGTTGTTTAGGAAAAACAAGATAATTTCCACGATGCGGGATTTCCATAAAACGTGGTTTTCTGACAAATTTTGACGAAAGAAAATTCTCCTGTGAGTTCTCTTTTGAGGCTGTACGTTTAGACGTACACGCCACACCAAATCTTTTCGAGTTACATCGTGTTGTTTAGGAGATACAAGCTAATTTTGTACGATGCGTTATTTCTTCTCGTAAAGTGTTTCCAATACATACGTAATTGTCTTTACTCTGCAACACTGTATTTCCTTATAACGTGGTGTTCTTATATATTCTTTCGAGAGAAAACTCTCCTGTGCGTTCTCTTTTGAGGCCACACGTTTAGACATACACGCAACATCAAAGCTTTTCGAATTACAATGTGTTGTGTAGGAAAAACAAGATAATGTCGCACAATGCGGGATTTACTTAAAACAGGTTGTAATTCGAAAAGCTTTGGTGTTGCGTGTATGTCTAAGCATGTAGCCTCTAAAGAGAACGCACAGGAGAGTTTTTCTCTCGAAAGAATATGCAAGATTACCACGTTATAAGGAAATACAGTGTTGCAGAGTAAAGGCAAATACATACGTATTGGAAACATTTAACCTTTACGAGAAGAAATAACGCATCTTAAAAAATTAGCTTGTATCTCCTAACCAACACGTTGTAACTCGAAAGGATTTGGTGTGGCGTGTAAGTCTAAATGTGTAGCCTCAAAAGAGAACCCACAGGAGAATTTTCTTTCTTCAAAATTTGTCAGAAAACCACGTTTTATGGAAATCCCGCATCGTGCGAAATTATCTTGTTTTTTCGAAACAACACGTTGTAACTCAAAAAGCTTTGTTGTTGCGTGTATGTCTAAGCGTGTAGCCTCAAAAGAGAATGCAAAGGAGAGTTTTTTCTCGAAAGAATATGTAAGAATACCACGTTATTATGAAACACAGTGTTGTAGAGTAAAGACAAATACGTATTGGAAAAACTTTAGGAGAAGAAATAACGCATCGTAAAAAATTAGCTTGTATCTCCTAAACAACACGTTGTAACTTAAAAAGATTTGGTGTGTAGCCTGTACATCTAAACGTGTAGCCTCAAAAGACAACCCACAGGAGAATTTTCTTTCGTCAAAATTTTCCAGAAAACCACGTTTTAAGGAAATCCCGCATCATGCGCAATTATCTTGTTTTTCCTAAACAACACGTTGTAACTCGAAAAGCTTTGGAGTTTGGTGTATGTCTAAGCGTGTAGCCCCAAAAGAGAACGCACAGGAGAGTTTTCTCTCGAAAGAATATGTAAGAATACCACGTTATAAGGAAATACAGTGTGGCAGAGTAAAGACAAATACGTACGTATTGGAAGCACTTTATGAGAGAAATAACGCATCTTGCAAAATTAGCTTGTATGTCCTAAACAACACGTTGTAACTCAAAAAGATTTAGTGTGGCGTGTTCGTCTAAAAGTGTAGCCTCAAAAGAGAACCCACAGGAGAGTTTTCTTTCGTCAAAATTTGTCAGAAAACCACGTTTTAAGGAAATTCCGCATCGTGCGAAATTATCTAGTTTTTCCTAAACAACACGTTGTAACTAGAAAAGCTTTGGTGTTGCGTGTATGTCTAAGCATGCAGCCTCAAAAGAGAATGCACAGGAGAGTTTTCTCTCGAAAGAATATGTAAGAATGCCACGTTATAAGGAAATATATTGCTGCAGAGTAAAGACATACACGTACTTAATGGAAACACATTATGAGAAGAAATAACGCATGGTACAAAATTAGCTTGTATCTCCGAAACAACACGTGGTAACTCAAAAAGATTTGGTGTGGCATGTACGTCTGAGAGTGTAGCCTCAGAAGAGAACCCACAGGAGAATTTTCTAACCTCAAAATTTGTCAGAAAACCACGTTTTAAGGAAATCCCGCATCGTGCGTAATTATCTTGTTTTTCCTAATCAACACGTTGTAACTCGAAAAGCTGTTGGTGTTGCGTGTATGTCTAAGCGTGTAGCCTCCAAAGAGAATGCACAGGATAGTTTTCTCTCAAAAGAATATGTAAGAAAACCATGTTATAAGGAAATAAAGTGTTGCAGAGTAAAGACAAATACGTACTTATGGGAAACACTTTACGAGAAGAAATAACGCATCATGTAAAATTAGCTTGTATCTCCTAAACAACACGCTGTAACTCGAAAAGATTTGGTGTGGCGTGTAGGTCTAAACGTGTAGCCTCAAAAGAGAACCCACAGGAGAGTTTTCTTTTGTCAAAATTTGTCAAAAACCACGTTTTAAGGAAATCCCGCATCGTGCGAAATTATCTTGTTTTTCCTAAACAACATGTTGTAACTCGAAAAGCATTGGTGTTGCGTGTATGTCTAAGCGTGTAGCCTCAAAAGAGAACGCACAGGAGAGTTTTCTCCCGAAAGAATATGTAGGAATACCACATTATAAGGAAATACAGTGTTGCAGAGTAAAGACAAATACATACTTATTGGAAACACTTAAACTTAACGAGTAGAAATAACACATAGTACAAAATTAGCTTGTATCTCCTAAACAACACGTTATAACTCGAAAGGATTTGGTGTGGCTTGTACGTCTAAATGTGTACCCTCAAAAGAGAACCCACGGGAGAATTTTCTTTCGTTCAAAATTTGTCAGAAAACCAAGTTTTAAGGAAATCGCGCATCATGCGAAATTATCTTGTTTTTCCTAAACAACACGTTGTAACTCGAAAAGCTTTGGTGTTGCATGTATGTCTAAGTGTGTAGCCTCCAAAGAGAACGCACAGGAGAGTTTTCTCTCGAAAGAATATGTAAGAATACCACGTTATAAAGAAATACAGTGTTGCAGAGTAAAGGCAAATACATACGTATTGGAAACACTTAAACTTTACGAGAAGAAATAACGCATCTAAAAAAATTAGCTTGTATCTCCTAAACAACACGTTGTATCTCAAAAAGATTTGGTGTGGCGTGTACATCTAAACGTGTAGCCTCAAAAGAGAACCCACAGGAGAATTTTCTTTCGTCAAAATTTGTCAGAAAACCACGTTTTATGGAAATCCCGCATCGTGCGAAATTATCTTTTTTTTTCGGAAACAACACGTTGTAACTCGAAAAGCTTTGTTGTTGCATGTATGTCTAAGCGTGTAGCCTCAAAAGAGAATGCAAAGGAGAGTTTTGTCTCGAAAGAATATGTAAGAATACCACGTTATTAGGAAACACAGTGTTGTAGAGTAAAGACAAATGCGTATTGGAAAAACTTTACGAGAAGAAATAAAGCATAGTACAAAATTAGCTTGTATCTCCTAAACAACACGTTGTAACTTACAAAGATTTGGTGTGGCCTGTACGTCTAAACGTGTAGCTTCAAAAGAGAACCCACAGGAGAATTTTCTTTCGTCAAAATTTTTCAGAAAACCACGTTTTAAGGAAATCCCGCATCGTGCGAAATTATCTTGTTTTTCCTAAACAACACGTTGTAACTAGAAAAGCTTTGGTGTTGCGTGTATGTCTAAGCATGCAGCCTCAAAAGAGAATGCACAGGAGAGTTTTCTCTCGAAAGAATATGTAAGAATGCCACGTTATAAGGAAATATATTGCTGCCGAGTAAAGACATACACGTACTTAATGGAAACACATTATGAGAAGAAATAACGCATGGTACAAAATTAGCGTGTATCTCCGAAACAACACGTGGTAACTCAAAAAGATTTGGTGTGGCATGTACGTCTGAGAGTGTAGCCTCAGAAGAGAACCCACAGGAGAATTTTCTAACCTCAAAATTTGTCAGAAAACCACGTTTTAAGGAAATCCCGCATCGTGCGTAATTATCTTGTTTTTCCTAATCAACACGTTGTAACTCGAAAAGTTTTGGTGTTGCGTGTATGTCTAAGCGTGTAGCCTCCAAAGAGAACGCACAGGATAGTTTTCTCTCAAAAGAATATGTAAGAAAACCATGTTATAAGGAAATAAAGTGTTGCAGAGTAAAGACAAATACGTACTTATGGGAAACACTTTACGAGAAGAAATAACGCATCATGTAAAATTAGCTTGTATCTCCTAAACAACACGCTGTAACTCGAAAAGATTTGGTGTGGCGTGTAGGTCTAAACGTGTAGCCTCAAAAGAGAACCCACAGGAGAGTTTTCTTTTGTCAAAATTTGTCAAAAACCACGTTTTAAGGAAATCCCGCATCGTGCGAAATTATCTTGTTTTTCCTAAACAACATGTTGTAACTCGAAAAGCATTGGTGTTGCGTGTATGTCTAAGCGTGTAGCCTCAAAAGAGAACGCACAGGAGAGTTTTCTCCCGAAAGAATATGTAGGAATACCACATTATAAGGAAATACAGTGTTGCAGAGTAAAGACAAATACATACTTATTGGAAACACTTAAACTTAACGAGTAGAAATAACACATAGTACAAAATTAGCTTGTATCTCCTAAACAACACGTTATAACTCGAAAGGATTTGGTGTGGCTTGTACGTCTAAATGTGTACCCTCAAAAGAGAACCCACGGGAGAATTTTCTTTCCTTCAAAATTTGTCAGAAAACCAAGTTTTAAGGAAATCGCGCATCATGCGAAATTATCTTGTTTTTCCTAAACAACACGTTGTAACTCGAAAAGCTTTGGTGTTGCGTGTATGTCTATGCGTGTAGCCACTTAAGAGAACGCACAGGAGATTTTTCTCTCCAAAGAACATGTAAGAATACCACGTTATAAGGAAATACAGTGTTTCAGAGTAAAGGCAAATACTTACTTATTGGAAACACTTTACGAGAAGAAATAACGCATCGTAAAAAATTAGCTTGTATCTCCTAAACAACACGTGGTAACTCGAAAGGATTTGGTGTGGCATGCACTTCTAAACGTGAAGCCTCAAAAGAGAACCCACAGGAGAATTTTCTTTCGTCAAAATTTGTCAGAAAACCACGTTTTAAGGAAATCCCGCATCGTGTGAAATTATCTTCTTTTTCAGAAACAACACGTTGTAACTCGAAAAGCTTTGGTGTTGTTTGTATGTCTAAGACTGTAGCCCAAAAGAGAACGCACAGGAGACGTTTCCCTCAAAAGAATATATAAGAATACCATGTTATAAGGAAATACAGTGTTGCAGAGTAAAGACAAATAAGTATGTATTGGGAAACTTTACGAGCAGAAGTAACACATCTTACAAAATTAGCTTGTATCTCCAAAACAACATGTTGTAACTCGAAAAGATTTGGTGTTCCGTGTACGTCTAAATGTGTAGCCTCAAAAGAGAACCCACAGGAGAATTTTCTTTCTTCAAAATTTTTCAGAAAACTACGTTTTAAGGAAATCCCGCATCGTGCGAAATCATCTTCTTTTTCCTAAGCAACATGTTGTAACTCGAAAAGCTTTGGTGTTGCGTGTATGTGTAAGCGTGGAGCCTCAAAAGAGAAGGCAAAGGAGAGTTTTCTCTTGAAAGAGTATGTAAGAATACCACGTTATAAGGAAATACAATTTTGCAGAGTAAAGACAAATAAATACATATTGGAAACACTTTACGAGAAGAAATAACGCATCGTTCAAAATTAGCTTGTATCTCCTAAACAAAACGTTGTAACTTGAAAAGATTTGGTGTGACGTGTACGTCTAAAAGTGTAGCCTCAAAAGAGAACCCACAGGAGAATTTTATTTCATCAAAATTTGTCAGAAACCACGTTTTAAGGAAATCTCGCATCGTGCGAAATTATCTTGTTTTTCCTAAACAACACGTTTTAACTCGAAAACCGTTGGTGTTGCGTGTATGTCTAAGCGTGTAGCCTCAAAAGAGAACTCACAGGAGAGTTTTCTCTCGAAAGAATATGTAAAAATACCACGTTATAAGGAAATACAGTGTTGCAGAGTAAAGACAAATAGTATTGGAAACACTTTAAGAGAAGAAATAATGCATCGTACAAAATTAGCTTGTATCTCCTAAACAACACGTTGTTACTCGAAAAGATTTGGTGTGGCTCGTACCTCTACATGTGTAGCCTCAAAAGAAAATCCACAGGAGAACTTTCTTTCGTCAACATTTTTCAGACAACCACGTTTTATGGAAATCTCACATCGTGCGAAATTATCTTGTTTTTCCTAAACAGCACATTGTAACTCGAAAAGCTTTGGCGTTGCGTGTATGTCTAAGTGTGTAGCCTCTAAAGAGAACGCACAGTAGAGTTTTCTCTCCAAAGAATATGTAAGAATACCACGTTATAAGGAAATAAAGTGTTGCAGAGTAAAGACAAATACGTACATATTGGAAACACTTTACGAGAAGAAATAACGCATCATACAAAATTAGCTTGTATCTCCTAAACAACACGTGGTAACTTGAAAGGAATTGGTGTGGCGTGTACGTCTAAACATGTAGCCTCAAAAGAAAACCCACTGAAGAATTTTCTTTCGTCAAATTTTTCAGAAAACTAAGTTTTAAGGAAATCCTGCATCGTGCGAAATTATCTTGTTTTTCATAAACAACACATTGTAACTCGAAAAGGTTTGGTGTTGCCTCTTTGTCTAAGTGTGTAGCCGCAAAAGTGAAAGCACGGGATAGTTTTCTCTCGAAAGAATATGTAAGAATACCACGTTATAAGGAAATACAGTGTTGCAGAGTAAAGACAAATATGTAAGTCTTGGAAACACTTTATGAGAATAATTAACACATCCTACAAAATTAGCTTGTATCTCCGAAACGACACGTTGTAACTCGAAAAGATTTGGTGTGGCATGTTCGTCTAAACGTGTAGCCTCAAAAGAGAACCCACAGGAGAATTTTCTTTCGTCAAAATTTTTCAGAAAACCACACTTCAAGGAAATCCTGCATCGTGCGAAATCATCTTCTTTTTCCTAAACAACATGTTGTAACTCGAAAAGCTTTGGTGTTGCATGTATGTGTAAGCGTGTAGCCTCAAAAGAGAAGGCACAGGAGAGTTTTCTCTTGAAAGATTATGTAAGAATACCACGTTATAAGGAAATACAATTTTGCAGAGTAAAGACAAATAAGTACATATTGGAAACCCTTTACGAGAAGAAATAACACATCGTACAAAATTAGCTTGTATCTCCTAAACAACACGTTGTAACTCGAAAAGATTTGGTGTGACATGTACGTCTAAAGGTGTAGCCTCAACAGAGAACCCACAAGAGAATTTTCTTTCATCAAAATTTGTCAGAAACCAGGTTTTAAGGAAATCTCGCATCGTGCGAAATTATCTTGTTTTTCCTAAAGAACACATTGTAACTCGAAAAGCTTTGGTGTTGCGTGTGTGTCTAAGCGTGTAACCTCAAAAGAGAACGCACAGGATAGTTTTATTTCGAAAGAATATGTAAGAATACCACGTTATAAGGAAATACAATGTTGCAGAGTAAAGACAAATACATACTGGAAACACTTTACGAGACGAATTAACGCATCGAAAAAATTAGCTTGTATCTCCTAAACAACACATTGTAACTCGAAAAGATTTGGTATGGCATGTACGTCTAAACGTGTAGCCTCGAAAGAGAACCCACAGGAGAATTTCCTTTCTTCAAAATTTTTCAGAAAACCACGTTTTAAGGAAATCCCGCATCATGCGAAATCATCTTCTTTTTCCTAAATAACAGGTTGTAACTCGAAAAGCTTTGGTGTTGCGTGTATGTGTAAGTGAGGAGCCTCAAAAGAGAAGGCACAGGAAAGTTTTCTCTCGAAAGAATATGCAAGAATACCACGTTATAAGGAAATACAATTTTGCAGAGTAAAGACAAATAAGTACTTATTGGAAACACTTTAGGAGAAGAAATAACGCATCGTACAAAATTAGCTTGTATCTCCTAAACAACACGTTGTAACTTGAAAGGATTTGGTGTGACGTGTATGTCTCAACGTGTAGCCTCAAAAGAGAACCCATGAAGATCCAGAAATGAAACCACACACCTATGGCCACTTGATCCTCGACAAAGAGGCTGAAAACATCCAATGGAAAAAAGATAGCCTTTTCAACAAATGGTGCTGGTTCAACCGGAGGTCAGCATGCAGAAGAATGCGACTTGATCCATCCTTGTCTCCTTGTACTAAGCTCAAATCCAAATGGATCAAGGACCTCCACATAAAGCCAGACACTCTGAAGCTAATAGAAAAGAAACTGGGGAAGACCCTTGAGGACATCGGTACAGGGAGAAAGTTTCTGAACAGAACACCAATAGCGTATGCTCTAAGAGCAAGAATTGACAAATGGGACCTCATAAAGATACAAAGTTTCTGTAAGACAAAGGACACCATCAAGAGGACAAATCGGCAACCAACAAATTGGGAAAAGATCTTCACCAATCCTACATCAGATAGAGGGCTAATATCCAATATATATAAAGAACTCAAGAAGTTAGACTCCAGAAAACCAAACAATCCTATTAAAAAATGGGGTACAGAGTTAAACAAAGAATTCACACCTGAAGAACTTCGGATGGCGGAGAAGCATCTTAAAAAATGCTCAACTTCATTAGTCATTAGGGAAATGCAAATCAAAACAACCCTGAGATTTCATCTTACACCAGTCAGAATGGCTAAGATTAAAAATTCAGGAGACAGCAGGTGTTGGAGAGGGTGTGGAGAAAGAGGAACACTCCTCCACTGCTGGTGGGGCTGCAAATTGGTACAACCACTCTGGAAATCAGTCTGGCGGTTCCTCTGAAAACTGGGCACCTCACTTCCAGAAGATCCTGCTATACCACTCCTGGGCATATACCCAGAGGATTCCCCACCATATAATAAGGATACATGCTCTACTATGTTCATAGCAGCCCTATTTATAATTGCCAGATGCTGGAAAGAACCCAGGTATCCCTCAACAGAAGAGTGGATACAAAAAATGTGGTATATCTACACAATGGAGTACTATTCAGCCATTAGAAACAATGAATTCATGAAATTCTTAGGCAAATGGATGGAGCTAGAGAACATCATACTAAGTGAGGTAACCCAGACTCAAAAGGTGAATCATGGTATGCACTCACTAATATGTGGTTATTAACCTAGAAAACTGGAATACCCGAAACATAATCCACACATCAAATGAGGTACAAGGAGAAAGGAGGACTGGCCCCTGGTTCTGGAGAGACTCAGTGAAGCAGTATTCGGCAAAACCAGAACAGGGAAATGGGAAGGGGTGGGTGGGAGGACAGGGAAAGAGAAGGGGACTTAAGGGACTTTCGGGGAGTGGGGGGCTAGAAAAGGGGAAATCATTTGAAATGTAAATAAATTATATCGAATAAAAAAAAAAGAAAAAAAAGAGAACCCACAGGAGAACTTTCTTTCGTCAAATTTTTTCAGAAAACCACGTTTTATGGAAATCTCGCATCGTGCGAAATTATCTTGTTTTTCCTAAACAACACGTTGTAACTCGAAAAGCTTTGGTGTTGCGTGTATGTCTAAGCGTGTAGCCCAAAAGAGAATGCACAGGAGAGTTTTCCCTCGAAAGAATATGTAAGAATACCACGTTATAAGGAAATACAGTGTTGCAGAGTAAAGACAAATACTTATGTATTGGAAACACTTTACGAGAAGAAATAACGCATCGTACAAAATTAACTTGCATCTCCTAAACAACAAGTTGTAACTCAAAAAGATTTGGTGTGGCATGTACGTCTAAACCTGTAGCCTCAAAAGACAATGCACAGGAGAACTTTCTTTCGTCAAAATTTGTCAGAAAACCACGTTTTAAGGATATCTGCATCGTGCAAAATTATCTTGTTTTTCCTAAACAACACGTTGTAACTCGAAAAGCTTTGGTGTTGCGTGTATGTGTGAGCATGTCGCCTCTAAAGAGAATGCACAGGAAAGTTTTCTCTCGCAAGAACATGTAAGAATTCAACATTATAAAGAAATACAATGTTGCAGAGTAAAGACAAATACGTAAGTTTGGAAACACTTTACGAGAAGAAATAAAGCATCGTACAAAATTAGCTTGTATCTCCTAAACAACACGTGGTAACTCGATAGGATTCGGTGTGGCGTGTACCTCTAAACGTGTAGCGTCAAAAGAGTACCCACAGGAGAATTTTCTTTCGTCAAAATTTGTCAGAACACCACGTTTTAAGGAAATCCCGCATCGTGGAAATTATCTTGTTTTTCATAAACAACAAGTTGTAACTCGAAAAGCGTTGATGTTGCCTGTATGTCTAAGTGTGTAGCCTCAAAAGGGAACGCACAGGATAGTTTTCTATCAAAAGAATATGTAAGAATACCACGTTATAAGGATATACAATGTGGCAGAGTAAAGACAAATACGTATGTGTTGGACACACTTTACGAGAAGAATAAACACATCGTAAAAAATTAGCTTGTATCTCCTAAACAACACGTTGTAACTCGACAAGATTTGGTGTGGCATGTACGTCTAAATGTGTAGCCTCAAAAGAGAACCCACAGGAGAATTTTCTTTTGTCAAAATTTTTCAGAAAACGACGTTTTAAGGAAATCCCGCATCATGCGAAATCATCTTCTTTTTCCTAAACAACATGTTGTAACTTGAAAAGCTTTGGTGTTGCGTGTATGTGTAACTGTGGAGCCGCAAAAGAGAAAGCACAGGAGAGTTTTCTCTTGAAAGAATATGCAAGAATACCACGTTATAAGGAAATACAATTTTGCAGAGTAAAGACAAATAAGTACTTATTGAAAACACTTTATGAGAAGAAATAACGCATCATACAAAATTAGCTTGTATCTCCTAAACAACACGTTGTAACTTGAAAAGATTTGGTGTGACGTGTATGTCTCAACGTGTAGCCTCAAAAGAGAACCCACAGGAGAACTTTGTTTCGTCAAATTTTTTCAGAAAACCACGTTTTATGGAAATCTCGCATCGTGCGAAATTATCTTGTTTTTCCTAAACAACACGTTGTAACTCGAAAAGCTTTGGCGTTGCGTGTATGTCTAAGCGTGTAGCCCAAAAGAGAATGCACAGGAGAGTTTTCCCTCGAAAGAATATGTAAGAATACCACGTTATAAGGAAATACAGTGTTGCAGAGTAAAGACAATTAAGTACATATTGGAAACACTTTATGAGAAGAAATAACGCATCGTACAAAATTAACTTGTATCTCCTAAACAACACGTTGTAACTCGAAAAGCTTTGGTGTTGCGTGTATGTCTAAGCGTGTAGCATCAAAAGAGAACTCACAGGAGAGTTTTCTCTTGAAAGAATATGTAAGAATACCACGTTATAAGGAAATACAGTGTTGTAAAGACAAATACTTATGTATTGGAAACACTTTACAAGAAGAAATAACGCATCGTAAAAAATTTGCTTGTATCTCCTAAACAACAGGTTGTAACTCAAAAAGATTTGGTGTGGCATGTATGTCTAAACCTGTAGCCTCAAAAGACAATGCACAGGAGAACTTTCTTTCGTCAAAATTTGTCAGAAAACCACGTTTTAAGGATATCTGCATCGTGCAAAATTATCTTGTTTTTCCTAAACAACACGTTGTAACTCGAAAAGCTTTGGTGTTGCGTGTATGTGTGAGCATGTAGCCTCTAAAGAGAATGCACAGGAAAGTTTTCTCTCGCAAGAACATGTAAGAATTCAACATTATAAGGAAATACAGTGTTGCAGAGTAAAGACAAATACGTAAGTTTGGAAACACTTTACGAGAAGAAATAAAGCATCGTACAAAATTAGCTTGTATCTCCTAAACAACACATAGTAACTCGATAGGATTTGGTGTGGCGTGTACCTCTAAACGTGTAGCGTCAAAAGAGTACCCACAGGAGAATTTTCTTTCATCAAAATTTGTCAGAACACCACGTTTTAAGGAAATCCCGCATCGTGCGAAATTATCTTGTTTTTCATAAACAACACGTTGTAACTCGAAAAGCTTTGATGTTGCCTGTATGTCTAAGTGTGTAGCCTCAAAAGGGAACGCACAGGATAGTTTTCTATCGAAAGAATATGTAAGAATACCACGTTATAAGGATATACAATGTTGCAGAGTAAAGACAAATACGTATGTGTTGAAAACACTTTACGAGAAGAATAAACACATCGTAAAAAATTAGCTTGTATCTCCTAAACAACACGTTGTAACTCAACAAGATTTGGTGTGGCATGTACGTCTAAACGTGTAGCCTCAAAAGAGAACACACAGGAGAATTTTCTTTTGTCAAAATTTTTCAGAAAACCACGTTTTAAGGAAATACCGCATCATGCGAAATCATCTTCTTTTTCCTAAACAACATGTTGTAACTCGAAAAGCTTTGGTGTTGCGTGTATGTGTAAGTGTGGAGCCTCAAAACAGAAGGCACAGGAGAGTTTTCTCTCGAAAGAATATGCAAGAATACCACGTTATAAGGAAATACAATTTTGCAGAGTAAAGACAAATAAGTACTTATTGGAAACACTTTATGAGAAAAAATAACGCATCGTAAAAAATTAGCTTGTATCTCCTAAACAACACGTTGTAACTCGAAAAGATTTGGTGTGACGTGTACGTCTAAACATGTAGCCTCAAAAGAGAATCCACAGGAGAACTTTCTTTCCTCAAAATTTTTCAGAAAACCACGTTTTATGGAAATCTCGCATCGTGCGAAATTATCTTGTTTTTCCTAAACAACATGTTGTAACTAGAAAAGCTTTGGCGTTGCGTGTATGTCTAAGCGTGTAGCCCAAAAGAGAACGCACAGGAGAGTTTTCCCTCGAAAGAATATGTAAGAATACCACGTTATAAGGAAATACAGTGTTGCAGAGTAAAGACAATTAATTACGTATTCGACACACTTTACAAGAAGAAATACCGCATCGAAAATAATTGCTTGTATCTCCTAAACAACAAGTTGGAACTCGAAAAGATTTGGTGTGGCGTGTACGTCTAAACCTGTAGCCTCAAAAGACAATGCACAGGAGAACTTTCTTTAGTCAAAATTTGTCAGAAAACCACGTTTTAATGATATCCCGCATCGTGCAAAATTATCTTGTTTTTCCTAAACAACACGTTGTAACTCGAAAAGCTTTGGTGTTGCGTGTATATCTAAACGTGTAGCTTCTAAAGAGAATGCACAGGAGAGTTTTCTCTCGAAAGAACATGTAAGAATACAATGTTATAAGGAAATACAGTGTTGCAGAGTAAAGACAAATATGTACATATTGGAAACTCTTTACAAGAAGAAATAACGCATCTTAGAAAATTAGCTTTTATCTCCTAAACAACACATGGTAATTCAAAAGGATTTGGTGTGGCGTGCACGTCTAAACGTGTAGCCTCATAAGAGAACCCACAGGAGAATTTTCTTTAGTCAAAATTTGTCAGAACACCAAGTTTTAAGGAAATCCCGCATCGTGCGAAATTATCATGTTTTTCATAAACAACACGTTGTAACTTGAAAAGCTTTGGTGTTGCCTGTATGTCTAAGTGTGTAGCCTCAAAAGGGAACGCACAGGATAGTTTTCTCTCGAAAGAATGTGTAAGAATAGCACATTATAAGGAAATACAGTGTTGCAGAGTAAAGACAAATACGTACGTATTGGAAACAGTTTAGGAGAAGAAATAAAGCATCTTACAAAATTAGCTTGTATCTCCTAAACAACACGTGGCAACTCGAAAGGATTAGGTGTGGCGTGCACGTCTAAACGTGAAGCTTCAAAAGAGAACCAACAGAATAATTTTCGTTCATCAAAATTTGTCAGAAGACCATGTTTTAAGGAAATCAGGCATCGTGCGAAATTATCTTGTTTTTTATAAACAACACGTTGTAACTCAAAAAGCTTTGGTGTTGCCTGTATGTCTAAGTGTTTAGCCTCAAAAGGGAATGCACAGAATAGTTTTCTCTCGAAAGAATATGTAAGAATACCACGTTATAAGGAAATACAGTGTTGCAGAGTAAAGACAAATACGTACGTATTGGAAACACTTTACGAGAATTAACGCATTATAAAAAAATTAGCTTGTATGCCCTAAACAACACGTTGTAACTCGAAAAGATTTGGTGTGACGTGTACGTCTAAATATGTAGCCTCAAAAGAGAACCCACAGGAGAATTTCTTTCGTCAAAATTTTTCAGAAAACCAGGTTTTTAGGAAATCCCGCATCGTGCGAAATCATCTTCTTTTTCCTAAACAACATGTTGTAACTTGAAAAGCTTTGGTGTTGTGTGTTTGTCTAATGGTGTAGCCTCAAAAGAGAATGCACAGGAGAATTATCCCTTGAAAGAATATGTAAGAATACCATGTTATAAGGAAATACAGTGTTGCAGAGTATAGACAAATATGTATGTATTGGAAACACTTTATGAGAAGAAATAGCGCATCGTACAATATTTGCTTGTATCTCATAAAGAACACGTTGTATCTCAAAATTATTTGGTGTGGCTCGTACGGCTACACGTGTAGCCTCAAAAGAGAACCCACAGGAGAACTTTCTTTCGTCAAAATTTGTCCGAAAACCATGTTTTAAGGAAATCCCGCATCGTGCAAAATTATCTTGTTTTTCCTAAACAACACGTTGTAACTCGAAAAGCTTTGGTGTTGCGTGTATGTCTGAGCATGTAGCCTCTAAAGAGAATGCACAGGAGAGTTTTCTCTCGAAAGAACATGTAAGAATACAACGTTATAAGGAAATAAACTGTTTCAGAGTAAAGACAAATACATATGTATTGGAACCACTTTACGAAAAGAAATAACGCATCATACAAAATTAGCTTGTATCTCTTAAACAACACGTGGTTACTCGAAAGGATTTGGTGTGGCGTGCACGTCTAAACGTGTAGCCTCAAAAGAGAAGCCACAGGAGAATTTTCTTTCATCAAAATTTGTCAGAAAACCACGTTTTAAGGAAATCCCGCATCGTGCAAAATTATCTTGTTTTCCATAAACAACACGTTGTAACTCGAAAAGCTTTGGTGTTGCCTGTATGTCTAAGTGTGTAGCCTCAAAAGGGAACGCACAGGATAGTTTTCCCTCGAAGGAATATGTAAGAATACCACGTTATAAGGAAATATAATGTTGCAGTGTAAAGACAAATATGTACTTATAGGAAACACTTTACGAGAAGAATTAATGCATCGTAAAAAATTAGCTTATATCTCCTAAACAACACGTTGTAATTCGAAAAGATTTGGTGTGGCTCGTACCTCTACACGAGTAGCCACAAAAGAGAACCCACAGGAGAACTTTCTATCGTCAAAATTTTTCAGAAAACCACATTTTATGTAAATCTCGCATCGTGCTAAATTATCTTGTTTTTCCTAAACAACACATTGTAACTCGAAAAGCTTTGGCGTTGCGTGTTTGTCTAAGCGTGTCCCCTCAAAAGAGAACGCACAGGAGAGTTTTCCCTCGAAATAATATGTAAGAATACTATGTTATAAGGAAATACAGTGTCGCAGATTAAAGACAAATAAGTACGTATTGGAAACACTTTACGAGAAGAAATAATGCATCGTACAAAATTAGCTTGTATCTCCTAAACAACACGTGGTAACTCGAAAGGATTTGGTGTGGCGTGTACGTCTAAACGTGTAGCCTCAAAAGAGAACCCACAGGAGAATTTTCTTTATTCAAAATTTTTCAGAAAACCACGTTTTAAGGAAATCCCGCATCGTGCGAAATCATCTACTTTTTCCTAAACAACATGTTGTAACTCGAAAAGCTATGGTGTTGCGTGTATGTGTAAGCGTGGAGCCTCAAAAGAGAAGGCACTGAAGAGTATTCTCTCGAAAGAATATGTAAGAATACCACATTATAAGGAAATACAATTTTGCAGAGTAAAGACCAATAAGTACATATTGGAAACACTTTACGAGAAGAAATAACGCATCTTACAAAATTATCTTGTATCTCCTAAACAACACGTTGTAACTCAAAAAGATTTGTTGTGACGTGTACGTCTAAAAGTGTAGCCTCAAACGAGAACCCACAGGAGAATTTTCTTTCATCAAAATTTGTCAGAAACCACGTTTTAAGGAAGTCTCGCATCGTGCGAAATTATCGTGTTTTTCCTAAACAACACGTTGTAACTCGAAAAGCTTTGGTGTTGCGTGGATGTCTACGCGTGTAGCCTCAAAGGAGAACGCACAGGAGAGGTTTCTCTCGAAAGAATATGTAAGAATACCACGTTATAAGGAAATACAGTGTTGCAGAGTAAAAACAAATAAGTACGTATTGGAAACACTATATGAGAAGAAATAACGCATTGTACAATATTTGCTTGTATCTCCTAAACAACAGGTTGTAACTCAAAAATATTTCGTGTGGCTCGTATGTCTACACGTTTAGCCTCAAAAGAGAACCCACAGGAGAACTTTCTTTCTTCAAAATTTGTCAGAAAACCACGTTTAAGGAAATCCCGTATCGTGCAAAATTATCTTGTTTTTCCTAAACAACACGTTGTAACTCGAAAAGCTTTGGTGTTGCGTGTATGTCTGAGCATGTAGCCTCTAAAGAGAATGCACAGGAGAGTTTTCTCTCGAAAGAACATGTAAGAATACAACGTTATAAGGAAATACAGTGTTGCAGAGTAAAGACAAATACGTACATATTGGAAACACTTTACGAGAAGAAATAACGCATCATACAAAATTAGCTTGTATCTCCTAAACAACACGTGGTAACTCGAAAGGATTTGGTGTGGCGTGTACATCTAAACGTGTAGCCTCAAAAGAGAACCCACAGGAGAATTTTCTTTCGTCAAAATTTGTCAGAAAACCACGTTTTATGGAAATCTCGCATCATGCCAAATTATCTTGTTTTTCCTAAACAACACATTGTAACTCGAAAAACTTTGGCGTTGCATGTTTGTCTAAGCGTGTAGCCTCAAAAGAGAACGCACAGGAGAGTTTTCCCTCAAAATAATATGTAAGAATACCACGTTATAAGGAAATACAGTGTTGCAGAGTAAAGACAAATAAGTACGTATCGGAAACACTTTACAAGAAGAAATAACACATCGTACAAAATTAGCTTGTATCTCCTAAACAACACGTGGTAACTCGAAAGGATTTGGTGTGGCATGTACGTCTAAATGTGTATCCTCAAAAGAGAACCCACAGGAGAATTTTCTTACTTCAAAACTTTTCAGAACACCTCGTTTTAAGGAAATGCCGCATCGTGCGAAATCATCTTCTTTTTCCTAAACAACATGTTGTAACTCGAAAAGCTTTGGTGTTGCGTGTATGTGTAAACGTGTAGCCTCAAAAGAGAAGGCACAGGAGAATTTTCTCTCGAAAGAATATGTAAGAATATCACGTTATAAGGAAATACAATTTTGCAGAGTAAAGACAAATAAGTACATATTGGAAACACTTTACGAGAAGAAATAACACATCGTACAAAATTAGCTTGTATCTCCTAAACAACACGTTGTAACTCGAAAAGATTTGGTGTGACCTGTAAGTCTAAAAGTGTAGCCTCAAACGAGAACCGACAGGAGAATCTTCTTTCATCAAAATTTGTCAGAAACCACGTTTTAAGGAAATCTCACATCGTACGAAATTATCTTGTTTTTCCTAAACAACACGTTGTAACTCGAAAAGCTTTTGTGTTGCGTGTATGTGTAAGCGTGTAGCCTCAAAAGAGAAGGCACAGGAGAATTTTCTCTCGAAAGAAGATGTAAGAATATCACGTTATAAGGAAATACAAATTTGCAGAGTAAAGACAAATAAGTACATATTGGAAACACTTTACGAGAAGAAATAACGCATCATACAAAATTAGCTTGTATCTCCTAAACAACACGTTGTAACTGGAAAAGATTTGGTGTGACATGTAAGTCTAAAAGTGTAGCCTCAAACGAGAACCCACAGGAGAATCTTCTTTCATCAAAATTTGTCAGAAACCAAGTTTTAAGGAAATCTCGCATCGTACGAAATTATCTTGTTTTTCCTAAACAACACATTGTAACTCGAAAAGCTTTGGTGTTGCGTGTATGTCTAAGCGTGTAGCCTCAAAAGAGAGCACACAGGAGAGTTTTCGCTCGAAAGAATATGTAAGAATACCACGTTATAAGGAAATACTGTGTTGCAGAGTAAAGACAAACACTATTGGAAACACTTTAAGAGAAGAAATAAGGCAACGAAAAAATTAGCTTGTATCTCCTAAACAACAAGTTGTAACTCAAAAAGATTTGGTGTGACTCGTACCTCTACACGTGTAGTCTCAAAAGAGAACCCACAGGAGAACTTTGTTTCGTCAAAATTTTTCAGAAAACCACGTTTATGGAAATCTCGCATCCTGTGAAATTATCTTGTTTTTCCTAAACAACACATTGTAACTCGAAAAGCTTTGGCGTTGCGTGTATGTCTAAGCGTATGGCCTCTAAAGAGAACGCACAGGAGAGTTTTCTCTTGAAAGAATATGTAAGAATACAACGTTATAAGGAAATACAGTGTTGCAGAGTAAAGACAAATACGTACTTATTGGAAACACTTTACGAGAAGAAATAACGAATCATACAAAATTAGCTTGTATCTCCTAAACAACACGTGGTAAATCGAAAGAATTTGGTGTGGCGTGTACGTCTAAACGTGTAGCCTCAAAAGAGAACCCACTGAAGAATTTTCTTTCGTCAAAATGTTTAAGAAAACTACGTTTTAAGGAAATCCCGCATCGTGCGAAATTATCTTGTTTTTCATAAACAACACGTTGTAACTCGAAAAGCTTTGGTGTTGCCTGTATGTCTAAGTGTGTAGCCTAAAAAGGGAACGCACAGGATAGTTTTCTCTTGAAAGAATATATAAGAATACCACGTTATAAGGAAATACAGTGTTGCAGAGTAAAGACAAGTACTTACATATTGGAAACACTTTACGAGAAGAAGTAACGCATCTTACAAAATTATGCTTGTATCTCCGAAACAACATGTTGTAACTCGAAAAGATTTGGTGTGGCATGTACGTCTAAACGTGTAGCCTCAAAAGAGAACCCACAGGAGAATTTTCTTTCGTCAAAATTTTACAGAAAACCTCGTTTTAAGGAAATCCTGCATCGTGCGAAATCATCTTCTTTTTCCTAAACAACATGTTGTAACTCGAAAAGATTTGGTGTTGCGTGTATGGGTAAGCGTGGATCCTCAAAAGAGAAGGCACAGGAGAGTTTTCTCTCGAAAGAATATATAAGAATACCACGTTATAAGGAAATACAATACGTGTTGTTTAAGAGATACAAGCTAATTTTGTATGATGCGTTATTTCTTTTCGTAAAGTGGTTCCAATACGTATGTATTTGTCTTTACTCTGCAACAGTGTATTTCCTTATAACGTGGTATTCTTACATATTCTTTCGAGAGAAAACTCTCCTGTGCATTCTCTTTTGAGGCTACAAGCTTAGACATTCACGCAACACCAAAGCTTTTCGAGTTACAACGTGTTGTTTAGGAAAAACAAGATAATTTCGCACGATGCGGGATTTCCTTAAAACGTGATTTTCTGAAAAATTTTGACAAAAGAAAATTCTCCTTTGGGTTCTCTTTTGATGCTACACGTTAAGACGTACACGCCACAACAATTCTTTTCGAGTTACAACGTGTAGTTTTGGAGATACAAGCTAATTTTGTACGATGCGTTATTTCTTCTAGTAAAGTGTTTACAATAAGTACGTATTTGTCTTTACTCTGCAAAACTGTATTTCGTTATAACATGGTATTCTTACATATTCTTTCGAGAGAAAACTCTCCTCTGCCTTCTCTTTTGAGGCTACACATTTAGACATATATGCAACATCAAAGCTTTTCGAGTTACAACATGTTGTTTAGGAAAAACAAGATAATTTCGCACGATGCAGGATTTCCTTAAAACGTGGTTTTCTGACAAATTTTGACGAAAGAAAACCCTCCTGTGGGTTCTCCTTTGAGGCTACACGTTTAGTCGTACACGCCACAACAAACCTTTTCGAGTTGCAACGTGTTGTTTAGGAGATACAAGCTAATTTTGCATGATGCGTTATTTCTTCTCGTAAAGTGTTTCCAATAAATACATATTTGTCTATACTCTGCAACATTGTATTTCCTTATAACGTAGTATTCTTACATATTCTTTCGAGAGAAAACTATCCTGTGCGTTCTCTTTGGAGGCTACACGCTTAGACATACACGCACCACCAAAGCTTTTCGAGTTACAACGTGTTGATTAGGAAAAACAGGATAATTTCGCACGATGCGGGATTTCCTTAAAATGTGGTTTTGTGACAAATTTTGACGTAAGAAAATTCTCCTGTGGGTTCTCTTTTGAGGCTACACATTTAGACGTGCACGCCACACCAAATCTTTTTGAGTTACCACGTGTTGTTTAGGAGATACAAGCAAATTTTGTACCATGCATTATTTCTTCTCATAATATGTTTCCAATACGTATGTATTTGTCTTTACTCTGCAGCAATATATTTCCTTATAACGTGGTATTCTTACATATTCTTTCGAGAGAAAACTCTCCTGTGCATTCTCTTTTGAGGCTACACGCTTACACATACACCCAACACCAAAGCTTTTCGAGTTACAATGTTTTGTTTATGAAAAACAAGATAATTGCGCACAATGCGGGATTTCCTTAAAACGTGGTTTTCTGAAAAATTTTGACGAAAGAAAATTCTCCTGTGTGTTCTCTTTTGAGGCTACATGTTTAGACGTACACGCCACACCAAATCTTTTTGAGTTACAACGTGTTGTTTAGGAGATACAAGCTAATTTTGTACGATGCGTTATTTCTTCTCCTAAAGTGTTTCCAATACGTACGTATTTGTCTTTACTCTACAACACCGTATTTCCTTATAACATGGTATTCGTACATATTCTTTCGAGAGAAAACTCTCCTGTGCATTCTCATTTGAGGCTACACGCTTAGACATACACGCAACACCAAAGCATTTCGAGTTAGAACGTGTTGTTTAGGAAAAACAAGATAATTTCGCACGATGCGGGAATTCCTTAAAACGTGGTTTTCTGACAAATTTTGAGGAAATAAAATTCTCCTGTGGGTTTTCATTTGAGGCTAAACGTTTAGACGTACACGCCACACCAAATGTTTTCGAGTTACAACGTGTTCTTTAGGAGATACAAGCTAATTTTTTACGATGCTTTATATCTTCTTGTAAAGTTTAAGTGTTTCCAAAAGGAACGTATTTATCTTTAATTTGCCACAATGTATTTCCTTATAACGTGGTATTCTTACATACTCGTTCGAGAGAAATCTCTCCTGTGCGTTCTCTTTTGAGGCTACATGCTTAGACATACACGCAACACCAAAGATTTTCGAGTTACAATGTGTTGTTTAGGAAAAACAAGATAGTTTCGCATGATGCGGGATTTCCTTAATAAGTGGTTTTCTGACAAATTTTGACGAAAGAAAATTCTCCTGAGGGTTCTCTTTTGAGGCTACACGTTTAGACGTACATGCCATACCAAACCTTTTCGAGTTACAACGTGTTGTTTAGGAGATACAAACTAATTTTTTACGATGCGTTATTTCTTCTCATAGAGTGTTTCAAATACCTACGTATTTGTCTTTACTCTGCAAAACTGTATTTCCTTATAATGTGGTATTCTTACATGTTCTTTCGAGAGAAAACTCTCCTGTGCGTTCTCTTTTGAGGCTACACGCTTAGACATACACGCAACATCAAAGCTTTTCGAGTTACAACGTGTTGTTTAGGAAAAACAAGATAATTTCGCACGATGAGTGATTTCCTTAAAACATGGATTTCTGACAAATTTTACGAACAAAAATTCTCCTGTGGGTTCTCTTTTGAGGCTACACGTTTAGACGTACACGCCACACCAAATCTTTTCGAATTACAATGTGTTGTTTAGGAGATACAAGCTAATTTTGTACGATGCGTTCTTTCTTCTCATAAAGTTTTTCAATAAGTAAGTATTTGTCTTTACTCTGCAACACTGTATTTCCTTATAACATGGTACTCTTACATATTTTTTCGAGAGAAAACTCTCCTGTGCGTTCTCATTTGAGGCTACACGCTGAGACATACACGCAACAGCAAAGCTTTTCGAGTTACGTGTTGTTTAGGAAGAACAAGATAATTTCTCACGATGCGGGATTTCCTTAAAACGTGGTTTTCTGACAAATTTTGACGAAAGAAAATTCTCCTGTCGGTTCTCTTTTGAGGCTAAACGTTTAGACGTACACGCCACACCAAATCTCTTTGAGTTGCAACTTGTTGTTTAGGAGATACAAGCTAATTTTTTTTGCAATGAATTATTTCTTCTCGTAAAGTTTAAATGTTTACAATACGTATGTATTTGCCTCTACTCTGCAACACTGTATTTCCTTATAACGTTGTATTCTTACATATTCTTTCGAGAGAAAACTCTCCTGTGCGTTCTCTTTTGAGGCTACACATTTAGACGTACACGCCACACCAAATCTTTTTGAGTTACAACTTGTTGTTTAGGAGATACAAGCTAATTTTTTTACGATGAATTATTTCTTCTCGTAAAGTTTAAGTGTTTCCAATACGTATGTATTTGCCTCTACTCTGCAACACTGTATTTCCTTATAACGTGATATTCTTACATATTCTTTCGAGAGAAAACTCTCCTGTGCGTTCTCTTTGGAGGCTACACACTTAGACATTCACGCAACACCAAAGCTTTTCGAGTTACAACGTGTTGTTTAGGAAAAACAAGATAATTTCGCATGATGCGGGATTTCCTTAAAACGTGGTTTTCTGACAAATTTTGATGAAAGAAAATTCTCCTGTGGGTTCTCTTTTGAGGCTGCACGTTTAGACGTACACGCCACACCAAATCCTTTCGAGATATAACGTGTTGTTTAGGATATACAAGCTAATTTTGTACTATGTGTTATTTCTTCTCGTAAAGCTTAAGTGTTTCCAATAAGTATGTATTTGTCTTTACTCTGCAACACTGTATTTCCTTATAACGTGGTATTCCTACATATTCTTTCAGAAGAAAACTCTCCTGTGCGTTCTCTTTTGAGGCTACACGCTTAGACATACACGCACCACCAAAGCTTTTCGAGTTGCAACATGTTGTTTAGGAAAAACAAGATAGTTTCGCACGATGCGGTATTTCCTTAAAACGTGGTTTTCTGACAAATTTTGACGAAAGAAAACTCTCCTGTGGGTTCTCTTTTGAGGCTACACCTTTAGACATACACGCCACACCAAATCTTGTCGAGTTGCAACGTGTTGTTTAGGAGATACAAGCTAATTTTACATGATGCGTTATTTCTTCTCCTAAAGTGTTTCCAATAAATACAAATTTGTCTATACTCTGCCACACTGTATTTCCTTATAACGTGATATTCTTACATATTCTTTCGAGAGAAAACTCTCCTGTGCGTTCTCTTTGGAGGCTACACGCTTAGACATTCACCCAACACCAAAGCTTTTCGAGTTACAACGTGTTGTTTAGGAAAAACAAGATAATTTCGCATGATGCGGGATTTCCTTAAACATGGTTTTCTGACAAATTTTGACGAAAGAAAATTCTCCTGTGGGTTCTCCTTTGAGGCTACACGTTTAGATGTACAAGCCACACCAAATCTTTTTGAGTAACCATGTGTTGTTTCGGAGATGCAAGCTAATTTTGTACCATGCGTTATTTCTTCTCATAATGTGTTTCCAAAACGTATGTATTTGTCTTTACTCTGCAGCAATATGTTTCCTTATAACGTGGTATTCTTACATATTCTTTTGAGAGAAAACTCTCCTGTGCATTCTCTTTTGAGGCTACATGCTTAGACATACACGCAACACCAAATCCTTTCGAGTTATAACGTGTTGTTTAGGATATACAAGCTAATTTTGTACTGTTTTATTTCTTTTTTTTTTCATTCTTTTTTTTATTCGATATAATTTATTTACATTTCAAATGATTTCCCCTTTTCTAGCCCCCCCCCACTCCCCGAAAGTCCCGTAAGCCCCCTTCTCTTCCCCTGTCCTCCCTACCACCCCTTCCCAGTTCCCCGTTCTGGTTTTGCCAAATACTGTTTCACTGAGTCTTTCCAGAAGCAGGGACCACTCCTGCTTTCTTCTTGTATCTCATTTGATGTGTGGATTATGTTTTGGGTATTCCAGTTTTCTAGGTTAATAACCACTTATTAGTTAGTGCATACCATGATTCGCCTTTTTAGTCTGGGTTACCTCACTTAGTATGATGTTCTCTAGCTCCATCCATTTGCCTAAGAATTTCATGAATTCATTGTTTCTAATGGCTGAATAGTACTCCATTGTGTAGATATACCAAATTTTTTGTATCCACTCTTCTGTTGAGGGATACCTGGGTTCTTTCCAGCATCTGGCAATTATAAATAGGGCTGCTATGAACATAGTAGAGCATGAATCCTTATTCCATGGTGGGGAATCCTCTGGGTATATGCCCAGGAGTGGTACAGCAGGATCTTCTGGAAGTGAGGTGCCCAGTTTTCGGAGGAACCGCCAGACTGCTTTCCAGAGTGGTTGTACCAATTTGCAACCCCACCAGCAGTGGAGGAGTGTTCCTCTTTCTCCGCACCCTCTCCAACACCTGCTGTCTCCTGAATTTTTAATCTATGTTTTATTTCTTCTCGTAAAGTTTAAGTGTTTCCAATAAGTATTTATTTGTCTTTACTCTGCAACACTGTATTTCCTTATAACGTGGTATTCCTACATATTCTTTCGGGAGAAAACTCTCCTGTGCGTTCTCTTTTGAGGCTACATGCTTAGACATATACGCAACACCAAAGCTTTTCGAGTTACAACATGTTGTTTACGAAAAACAAGATAATTTCGCAGGATGCAGGATTTCCTTAAAACGTGGTTTTCTGACAAATTTTGATGAAAGAAAACTCTCCTGTGGGTTCTCCTTTGAGGGTACACGTTTAGTCGTTCACGCCACACCAAATCTTTTCGAGTTACAACGTGTTGTTTAGGAGATACAAGGTAAGTTTGCATGATGTGTTATTTCTTTTCGTAAAGTGTTTCCAATAAGTACACTCTGCAACACTGTATTTCCTTATAACGTGGTATTCTTACATATTCTTTCGAGAGAAAACTATCCCTTGCGTTCTCTTTGGAGGCTACATGCTTAGACATACACGCACCACCAAAACTTTTCGAGTTACAACGTGTTGATTAGGAAAAACAAGATAATTTCCCATGATGCGGGATTTCCTTAAAAAGTGGTTTTCTGACAAATTTTGACGTAAGAAAATTCTCCTGTGGGTTCTCTTTTGAGGCTACACATTTAGACGTGCACGCCACACCAAATCTTTTTGAGTTAAAACGTGTTGTTTAGGAGATACAAGCAAATTTTGTACCATGCATTATTTCTTCTCATAATATGTTTCTAATACGTATGTATTTGTCTTTACTCTTTAGCAATATATTTCCTTTTAACATGGTATTCTTACATATTCTTTCGAGAGAAAACTCTCCTGTGCATTCTCTTTTGAGGCTACACGCTTAGACATACACCCAACACCAAAGCTTTTCGAGTTACAATGTTTTGTTTATGAAAAACAAGATAATTGCGCACAATGCTGGATTTCCTTAAAACGTGGTTTTCTGACAAATTTTGACGAAAGAAAATTCTCCTGTGGGTTCTCTTTTGAGGCTACATGTTTAGACGTATACGCCACACCAAATCTTTTTGAGTTACAACGTGTTGTTTAGGAGATACAAGCTAATTTTGTACGATGCGTTATTTCTTCTCCTAAAGTGTTTCCAATATGTACGTATTTGTCTTTACTCTACAACACTGTATTTCCTTATAACATGGTATTCGTACATATTCTTTCGAGAGAAAACTCTCCTGTGCATTCTCTTTTGAGGCTACACGCTTAGACATACACGCAACACCAAAGCATTTCGAGTTAGAACGTGTTGTTTAGGAAAAACAAGATAATTTCGCACGATGCGGGAATTCCTTAAAACGTGGTTTTCTGACAAATTTTGGGGAAATAAAATTCTCCTGTGGGTTTTCATTTGAGGCTAAACGTTTAGACGTACACGCCACACCAAATGTTTTCGAGTTACAACGTGTTCTTTAGGAGATACAAACTAATTTTTTACGATGCTTTATATCTTCTTGTAAAGTTTAAGTGTTTCCAAAGGGAATGTATTTATCTTTAATTTGCCACAATGAATTTCCTTATAACGTGGTATTCTTACATACTCGTTCGAGAGAAATCTTTCCTGTGCGTTCTCTTTTGAGGCTACATGCTTAGACATACACGCAACACCAAAGATTTTCGAGTTACAATGTGTTGTTTAGGAAAAACAAGATAGTTTCGCATGATGCGGGATTTCCTTAATAAGTGGTTTTGTGACAAATTTTGACGAAAGAAAATTCTCCTGTGGGTTCTCTTTGGAGGCTACACGTTTAGACGTACATGCCATACGAAATCTTTTCGAGTTACAACGTGTTGTTTAGGAGATACAAACTAATTTTTTACGATGCGTTATTTCTTCTCATAGAGTGTTTCAAATACATATGTATTTGTCTTTACTCTGCAAAACTGTATTTCCTTATAATGTGGTATTCTTACATGTTCTTTCGAGAGAAAACTCTCCTGTGCGTTCTCTTTTGAGGCTACACGCTTAGACATACACGCAACATCAAAGCTTTTCGAGTTACAACGTGTTGTTTAGGAAAAACAAGATAATTTGGCACGATGAGTGATTCCCTTAAAACATGGATTTCTGACAAATTTTACGAACAAAAATTCTCCTGTGGGTTCTCCTTTGAGGCTACACGTTTAGACGTACACGCCACACCAAATCTTTTCGAGTTACAATGTGTTGTTTAGGAGATACAAGCTAATTTTGTACGATGCGTTATTTCTTCTCATAAAGTTTTTCCAATAAGTATTTGTCTTTACTCTGCAACATGGTATTTCCTTATAACGTGGTATTCTTACATATTTTTTCGAGAGAAAACTCTCCTGTGCGTTCTCATTTGAGGCTACACGCTGAGACATACACGCAACAGCAAAGCTTTTCGAGTTACAACGTGTTGTTTAGGAAGAACAAGATAATTTCTCACGATGCGGGATTTCCATAAAACGTGGTTTTTTGACAAATTTTGACGAAAGAAAATTCTCCTGTGGGTTCTCTTTTGAGGCTAAACGTTTAGACGTACACGCCACACCAAATCTTTTTGAGTTGCAACTTGTTGTTTAGGAGATACAAGCTAATTTTTTTACAATGAATTATTTCTTCTTGTAAAGTTTAAGTGTTTCCAATACGTATGCATTTGCCTCTACTCTGCAACACTGTATTTCCTTATAACGTGGTATTCTTACATATTCTTTCGAGAGAAAACTCTCCTGTGCGTTCTTTTTGGAGGCTACACACTTAGACATTCACGCAACACGAAAGCTTTTCGAGGTACAACGTGTTGTTTAGGAAAAACAAGATAATTTCGCATGATGCGGGATTTCCTTAAAACGTGGTTTTGTGACAAATTTGACGAAAGAAAATTCTCCTGTGGGTTCTCTTTTGAGGATTCACGTTTAGACGTACACACCACACCAAATCCTTTTGAGTTCTAACGTGTTGTTTAGGATATACAAGCTAATTTTGTACTATGTGTTATTTCTTCTCGTAAAGCTTAAGTGTTTACAATATGTATGTATTTGTCTTTACTCTGCAACACTGTATTTCCTTATAACGTAGTATTCCTACTTTTCTTTCAGGAGAAAACTCTCCCGTGCGTTCTCTTTTGAGGCTACACGTTTAGACGTACACGCCACACCAAATCTTTTTGAGTTACAACTTGTTGTTTAGGAGATACAAGCTAATTTTTTAACGATGAATTATTTCTTCTCGTAAAGTTTAAGTGTTTCCAATATGTATATATTTGCCACTACGCTGCAACACTGTATTTCCTTATAACGTGGTATTCTTACATATTCTTTCGAGAGAAAACTCTCCTGTGCGTTCTCTTTGGAGGCTACACGCTTAGACATATACGCAACACCAAAGCTTTTCGAGTTACAACGTGTTTTTTAGGAAAAACAAGATAATTTCGCATGATGCGGGATTTCCTTAAAACGTGGTTTTCTGACAAATTTTGATGAAAGAAAATTCTCCTGTGGGTTCTCTTTTGAGGCTACACGTTTAGACATACACGCCACACCAAATCTTGTCGAGTTACAACGTGTTGTTTAGGAGATACAAGATAATTTTGCATGATGCGTTATTTCTTCTCCTAAAGTGTTTCCAATAAGTACATATTTGTCTAAATTCTGCAACACTGTATTTCCTTATAACGTGGTATTCTTACATATTCTTTGGAGAGAAAACTATCCTGTGCATTCTCTTTGGAGGCTACACGCTTAGACATACACGCAACACCAAAGCATTTCGAGTTAGAACGTGTTGTTTAGGAAAAACAAGATAATTTCTCATGATGCGGTAATTCCTTAAAACGTGGTTTTCTGACAAATTTTGAGGAAATAAAATTCTCCTGTGCGTTTTCATTTGAGGCTAAACGTTTAGACGTACACGCCACACCAAATGTTTTCGAGTTACAACGTGTTCTTTAGGAGATACAAGCTAATTTTTTACGATGCTTTATATCTTCTTGTAAAGTTTAAGTGTTTCCAAAAGGAATGTATTTATCTTTAATTTGCCACAATGTATTTCCTTATAACGTGGTATTCTTACATACTCGTTCGAGAGAAATCTCTCCTGTGCGTTCTCTTTTGAGGCTACATGCTTAGACATACACGCAACACCAAAGATTTTCGAGTTACAATGTGTTGTTTAGGAAAAACAAGATAGTTTCGCATGATGCGGGATTTCCTTAATAAGTGGTTTTCTGACAAATTTTGACGAAAGAAAATTCTCCTGTGGGTTCTCTTTGGAGGCTACACGTTTAGACGTACATGCCACACCAAATCTTTTCGAGTTACAACGTGTTGTTTAGGAGATACAAACTAATTTTTTACGATGCTTCATTTCTTCTCATAGAGTGTTTCAAATACATATGTATTTGTCTTTACTCTGCAAAACTGTATTTCCTTATAATGTGGTATTCTTACATGTTCTTTCGAGAGAAAACTCTCCTGTGCATTCTCTTTTGAGGCTACACGCTTAGACATACACGCAACATCAAAGCTTTTCTAGTTACAACGTGTTGTTTAGGAAAAACAAGATAATTTCGCACGATGAGTGATTTCCTTAAAACATGGATTTCTGACAAATTTTACGAACAAAAATTCTCCTGTGGGTTCTCTTTTGAGGCTTCACGTTTAGACGTACACGCCACACCAAATCTTTTCGAGTTACAATGTGTTGTTTAGGAGATACAAGCTAATTTTGTACAATGCGTTATTTCTTCTCATAAAGTTTTTCCAATAAGTATTTGTCTTTACTCTGCAACACTGTATTTCCTTATAACGTGGTATTCTTACATATTTTTTCGAGAGAAAACTCTCCTGTGCGTTCTCATTTGAGGCTACACGCTGAGACATACACGCAACAGCAAAGCTTTTCGAGTTACAACGTGTTGTTTAGGAAGAACAAGATAATTTCTCACGATGCGGGATTTCCTTAAAACGTGGTTTTCTGACAAATTTTGACGAAAGAAAATTCTCCTGTGGGTTCTCTTTTGAGGCTAAACGTTTAGACGTACACGCCACACCAAATCTTTTTGAGTTGCAACTCGTTGTTTAGGAGATACACGCTAATTTTTTTACAATGAATTATTTCTTCTCGTAAAGTTTAAGTGTTTCCAATTCGTATGTATTTGCCTCTACTCTGCAACACTGTATTTCCTTATAACGTGGTATTCTTACATATTCTTTCGAGAGAAAACTCTCCTGAGCGTTCTTTTTGGAGGCTACACACTTAGACATTCACGCAACACGAAAGCTTTTCGAGGTACAACGTGTTGTTTAGGAAAAACAAGATAATTTCGCATGATGCGGGATTTCCTTAAAACGTGGTTTTCTGACAAATTTGACGAAAGAAAATTCTCCTGTGGGTTCTCTTTTGAGGATTCACATTTAGACGTACACGCCACACCAAATCCTTTTGAGTTCTAACGTGTTGTTTAGGATATACAAGCTAATTTTGTACTATGTGTTATTTCTTCTCGTAAAGCTTAAGTGTTTCCAATATGTATGTATTTGTCTTTACTCTGCAACAGTGTATTTCCTTATAACTTAGTATTCCTACTTTTCTTTCGGGAGAAAACTCTCCCGTGCGTTCTCTTTTGAGGCTACACGTTTAGACGTACACGCCACACCAAATCTTTTTGAGTTACAACTTGTTGTTTAGGAGATACAAGCTAATTTTTTAACGATGAATTATTTCTTCTCGTAAAGTTTAAGTGTTCCAATATGTATATATTTGCCTCTACTCTGCAACACTGTATTTCCTTATAACGTGGTATTCTTACATATTCTTTCAAGAGTAAACTCTCCTGTGCGTTCTCTTTGGAGGCTACACACTTAGACATATACGCAACACCAAAGCTTTTCGAGTTACAACGTGTTGTTTAGGAAAAACAAGATAATTTCGCATGATGCGGGATTTCCTTAAAACGTGGTTTTCTGACAAATTTTGATGAAAAAAATTCTCCTGTGGGTTCTCTTTTGAGGCTACACGTTTAGACGTACACGCCACACCAAATCCTTTCGAGTTATAACGTGTTGTTTAGGGTATACAAACTAATTTTTACTATGTGTTATTTCTTCTCGTAAAGCTTAAGTGTTTCCAATAAGTATGCATTTGTCTTTACTCTGCAACACTGTATTTCCTTATAACGTGGTACTCCTACATATACTTTCGGAAGAAAACTCTCCTGTGCGTTCTCTTTTGAGGCTACACGCTTAGACATACACGCACCACCAAAGCTTTTCGAGTTACATGTTGTTTAGGAAAAACAAGATAATTTCGCACGATGCGGTATTTCCTTAAAACGTGGTTTTCTGACAAATTTTGACGAAAGAAAACTCTCCTGTGGGTTCTCTTTTGAGGCTACACGTTTAGACATACACGCCACACCAAATCTTGTCGAGTTACAACGTGTTGTTTAGGAGATACAAGCTAATTTTGCATGATGCGTTATTTCTTCTCCTAAAGTGTTTCCAATAAGTACATATTTGTCTAAAATCTGGAACACTGTATTTCCTTATAACGTGGTATTCTTACATATTCTTTCGAGAGAAAACCATCCTGTGCATTCTCTTTGGAGGCTACACGCTTAGAAATACATGCACCACCAAAGATTTTCGAGTTACAACGTGTTGATTAGGAAAAACAAGATAATTTCGCACGATGAGGGATTTCCTTAAAACGTGGTTTTCTAACAAATTTTGACGAAAGAAAACTCTCCTGTGGGTTCTCTTTTGAGGCTACACTTTTAGACGTACACGCCACACCAAATCTTTTCGAGTTACAACGTGTTGTTTAGGACATACAAGCTAGTTTTGCAAGATGCGTTATTTCTTTCATAAAGTGCTCCCATTACATACGTATTTTCTTTACTCTGCCACACTGTATTTCTTTATAACGTGGTATTCTTACATATTCTTTCGAGAGAAAACTCTCCTTTGCGTTCTCTTTGGAGGCTACACGCTTAGACATTCATGCAACACCAAAGCTTTTCGAGTTACAACGTGTTGTTTAGGAAAAACAAGATAATTTCACATGATGCGGGATTCCCTTAAAACGTGGTTTTCTGAAAAGTGTTGACAAAAGAAAATTCTCCTGTGCGTTCTCTTTTGAGGCTACATGTTTAGATGTACACGCCACACCAAATCCTATCGAGTTAAAACCTGTTGTTTAGGATATACAAGCTAATTTTGTACTATGTGTTATTTCTTCTCGTAAAGCTTAACTGTTTCCAATAAGTATGTATTTGTCTTTACTCTGCAACACTGTATTTCCTTATAACGTGGTATTCCTACATATTCTTTCGGGAGAAAACTCCCCTGTGCATTCTCTTTTGAGGCTACACTTTTAGACGTACACGCCACACCAAATCTTTTTGAGTTACAACTTGTTGTTTAGGAGATACAAGCTAATTTTTTTACGATGAATTATTTCTTCTCGTAAATTTTAAGTGTTTCCAATACATATGTACTTGCCTCTACTCTGCCACACTGTATTTCCTTATAACGTGATATTCTTACATATTCTTTCGAGAGAAAACTCTCCTGTGCGTTCTCTTTGGAGACTACACGCTTAGACATTCACCCAACACCAAAGCTTTTCGAGTTACAACGTGTTGTTTAGGAAAAACAAGATAATTTCGCATGATGCGGGATTTCCTTAAAACGTGGTTTTCTGACAAATTTTGACGAAAGAAAATTCTCCTGTGGGTTCTCTTTTGAGGCTACACGTTTAGACGTACACGCCACACCAAATCCTTTCGAGTTATAACGTGTTGTTTAGGATATAGAAGCTAATTTTGTACTATGTGTTATTTCTTCTCGTAAAGCTTAAGTGTTTCCAATAAGTATGTATTTGTCTTTACTCTGCAACACTGTATTTCCTTATAACGTGGTACTCTTACATATTCTTTCGAGAGAAAACTCTCCTGTGCGTTCTCTTTTGAGGCTACACGCTTAGACATACACGCACCACCAAAGCTTTTCGAGTTACAACATGTTGTTTAGGATAAACAAGATAATTTCGCACGATGCGGTATTTCCTTAAAACGTGGTTTTTTGACAAATTTTGATGAAAGAAAACTCTCCTGTGGATTCTCTTTTGAGGCTACACGTTTAGACATACACGCCACACCAAATCTTGTCGAGTTACAACGTTTTGTTTAGGAGATACAAGCTAATTTTACATGATGCGTTATTTCTTCTCCTAAAGTGTTTCCAATAAGTACATATTTGTCTATACTCTGCAACACTGTATTTCCTTATAACGTGGTATTCTTACATATTCTTTCGAGAGAAAATTATCCTGTGCGTTCTCTTTGGAGGCTACACGCTTAGACATACACGCACCAGCAAAGCTTTTCGAGTTACAACGTGTTGATTAGGAAAAACAAGATAATTTCGCACGATGCGGGATTTCCTTAAAACGTGGTTTTCTGACAAATTTTGACGTAAGAAAATTCTCCTGTGGGTTCTCTTTTGAGGCTACACGTTTAGATGTACAAGCCACACCAAATCTTTTTGAGTAACCACGTGTTGTTTGGGAGATACAAGCTAATTTTGTACCATGCGTTATTTCTTCTCATAATGTGTTTCCAAAACGTATGTATTTGTCTTTACTCTGCAGCAATATGTTTCCTTATAGCGTGGTATTCTTACATATTCTTTCGAGAGAAAACTCTCCTGTGCATTCTCTTTTGAGGCTACATGCTTAGACATACACGCAACACCAAATCCTTTCGAGTTATAACGTGTTGTTTAGGATATACAAGCTAATTTTTTACTATGTTTTATTTCTTCTCGTAAAGTTTAAGTGTTTCCAATAAGTATTTATTTGTCTTTACTCTGCAACACTGTATTTCCTTATAACGTGGTATTCCTACATATTCTTTCGGGAGAAAACTCTCCTGTGCGTTCTCTTTTGAGGCTACACGCTTAGACATACACGCAACACCAAAGCTTTTCGAGTTACAACGTGTTGTTTAGGAAGAACAAGATAATTTCTCACGATGCGGGATTTCCTTAAAACGTGGTTTTCTGACAAATTTTGACGAAAGAAAATTCTCCTGTGTGTTCTCTTTTGAGGCTACACGTTTAGACGTACACGCCACACCAAATCTTTTCGAGATACAACGTGTTGTTTAGGAGATACAAGCTAATTTTTTATGATGCGTTATTTCTTCTCGTAAAGTGTTTCCAATAAGTACATATTTGTCTATACTCTGCAACACTGTATTTCCTTATATCGTGGTATTCCTACATATTCTTTCGAGAGAAAACTACCCTGTGCGTTCTCTTTGGAGGCTACACGCTTAGACATACATGCAACAACAAAGCTTTTCGAGTTACAACGTGTTGATTAGGAAAAACAGGATAATTTCTCACAATGCGGGATTTCCTTAAAATGTGGTTTTCTGACAAATTTTGACGTAAGAAAATTCTCCTGTGGGTTCTCATTTGAGGCTACACATTTAGACGTACACGCCACACCAAATCTTTTTGAGTTACCACGTGTTGTTTAGGAGATACAAGCTAATTTTGTACCATGCGTTATTTTTTCTCATAATATGTTTCCAATACGTATGTATTTGTCTTTACTCTGCAGCAATATATTACCTTATAACGTGGTATTCTTACATATTCTTTCGAGAGAAAGCTCTCCTGTGCATTATCTTTTGAGGCTACACGCTTACACATACACCCAACACCAAACTTTTCGAGTTACAATGTTTTGTTTATGAAAAACAAGATAATTGCGCACAATGCGGGATTTCCTTAAAACGTGGTTTTCTGACAAATTTTGACGAAAGAAAATTCTCCTGTGGGTTCTCTTTTGAGGCTACATGTTTAGACGTACACGCCACACCAAATCTTTTCGAGTTATAACGTGTTGTTTAGGAGATACAAGCTAATTTTGTACGATGCATTATTTCTTCTCCTAAAGTGTTTCCAATACTTACATATTTGTCTTTACTCTACAACACTGTATTTCCTTATAACATGGTATTCGTACATATTCTTTCGAGAGAAAACTCTCCTGTGCATTCTCTTTTGAGGCTACACGCTTAGACATACACGCAACACCAAAGGATTTCGAGTTAGAACGTGTTGTTTAGGAGAAACAAGATAATTTCGCACGATGCGGGAATTCCTTAAAACGTGGTTTTCTGACAAATTTTGAGGAAAGAAAATTCTCCTGTGGGTTTTCATTTGAGGCTAAACGTTTACACGTACACGCCACACCAAATGTTTTCGAGTTACAACGTGTTGTTTAGGAGATACAAGCTAATTTTTTACGATGCTTTATATCTTCTTGTAAAGTTTAAGTGTTTCCAAAAGGAACTAATTTATTTTTAATTTGTCACAATGTATTTCCTTATAACGTGGTATTCTTACATACTCGTTCGAGAGAAAGCTCTCCGGTGCTTTCTCTTTTGAGGCTACATGCTTAGACATACACGCAACACCAAAGATTTTCGAGTTACAATGTGTTGTTTAGGAAAAACAAGATAGTTTCGCACGATGCGGTATTTCCTTAATAAGTGCTTTTCTGACAAATTTTGACCAAGGAAAATTCTCCTATGGGTTCTCTTTTGAGGCTACACGTTTAGACGTACAGGCCACACCTAATCTTTTTAAGGTACAACGTGTTGTTTAGGAGATACAAGCTAATTTTGTACGATAGGTTATTTCTTCTCGGAAAGTTTTTCTAATAAGTAAAAATATGTCTTTACTCTGCAACACTGTATTTCCTTATAACGTGGTATTCTTACATATTCTTTCGAGAGAAAACTCTCCTGTGCGTTCTCATTTGAGGCTACACGCTTAGACATACACGCAACACCAAAGCTTTTCGAGTTACAATGTGTTGTTTAGGAAGAACAAGATAATTTCCCACGATGCGGGATTTCCTTAAAACGTGGTTTTCTGACAAATTTTGATGAAAGAAAATTCTCCTGTGGGTTCTCTATTAAGGCTACACGTTTAGACGTACACACCACACCAAATCTTTTTGAGTTACAACGTGTTGTTTAGGAAAAACAAGACAGTTTCGCACGATGCGGGATTTCCTTAATAAGTGGTTTTCTGACAAATTTTGACGAAAGAAAATTCTCCTGTGGGTTCTCTTTTGAGGCTACACATTTAGACGTACATGCCACACCAAATCTTTTCGAGTTACAACGTGTTGTTTAGGAGATACAAACTAATTTTTTACGATGCGTTATTTCTTCTCATAAAGTGTTTCAAATACATACGTATTTGTCTTTACTCTGCAAAACTGTATTTCCTTATAATGTGGTATTCTTACATGTTCTTTCGAGAGAAAACTCTTCTGTGCATTCTCTTTTGAGGCTACACGCTTAGACATTCACACAACACCAAAGCTTTTTGAGGTACAACGTGTTGTTTAGGAAAAACAAGATAATTTAACATGATGCGGGATTTCCATAAAACATGGTTTTCTGACAAATTTGGCGAAAGAAAATTCTCCTGTGGGTTCTCTTTTGAGGCTACACGTTTAGACGTACATGCCAAACCAAATCTTTTTGAGTTACAACGTGTTGTTTAGGAGATACAAGCTAATTTTTTATGATGCGTTATTTCTTCTCGTAAAGTTTTTCCAATAAATAAGTATTTGTCTTTACTCTGCAAAACTGTATTTCCTTATAACATGGTATCTTACATATTCTTTCGAGAGAAAACTATCCTGTGCGTTCTCTTTGGAGGCTCCACGCTTAGACATACACACAACACCAAAGCTTTTCGAGTTACAACGTGTTGATTAGGAAAAACAAGATAATTTCACACGATGCAGGATTTCCTTAAAATGTGGTTTTCTGACAAATTTTGACGTAAGAAAATTCTCCTGTGGGTTCTCTTTTGAGGCTACACATTTAGACGTACACGCCACACCAAATATTTTTGAGTTACCACGTGTTGTTTAGGAGATACAAGCTAATTTTGTACCATGCATTATTTCTTCTCATAATATGTTTCCAATACGTATGTATTTGCCTCTACTCTGCAGCAATGTATTTCCTTATAACGTGGTATTCTTACATATTCTTTCGAGAGAAAACTCTCCTGTGCATTCTCTTTTGAGGCCACACACTTGTACATACACCCAACACCAAAGCTTTTAGAGTTACAATGTTTTGTTTATGAAAAACAAGATAATTGCGCACAATGCGGGATTTCCTTAAAACGTGGATTTCTGACAAATTTTGATGAAAGAAAATTCTCCTGTGGGTTCTCTTTTGAGGCTACATGTTTAGACGTACACGCCACAACAAATCTTTTCGAGTTACAACGTGTTGTGTAGGAGATACAAGCTCATTTTGTACGATGATTTATTTCATCTCGTAAAGTTTATGGGTTTCCAATACATACGTATTTGTCTTTATTCTGCAACACTGTATTTCCTTATAACGTGGTATCCTTACAAATTCTATCGAGAAAAAACTCTCCTGTGCATTCTCTTTTGAGGCTACACGCTTAGACATACACGCAACACCAAAGCTTTCGAGTTACAACGTGTTGTTTAGGAAAAACAAGATAATTTCGCACGATGCGGGATTTACTTAAAACGTGGTTTCTGAAAAATTTTGACGAAAGAAAATTCTCCTGTGGGTTCTCTTTTGAGGCTACACGTTTAGACGTACACGCCACACCAAATCTTTTCGAGTTACAACGTGTTGTTTAGGAGATACAAGCTAATTTTGTACGATGCGTTATTTCTTCTAGTAAAGTGTTTCCAATACGTACGTATTTGGCTTTAGTCTGCAAAACTGTATTTCCTTATAACGTGGTATTCTTACATATTCTTTCGAGAAAAAACTCTCCTGTGCATCCTTTTTTGAGGCTACACGCTTAGACATACACGCAACACCAAAGCTTTTCGCGTTACAATGTGTTGTTTAGGAAAAACCAGATAATTTCGCACAATGAGGGATTTCCTTAATACGTGGTTTTCTGACATATTTTGACCAAAGAAAATTCTCCTATGGGTTCTCTTTTGAGACTACACATTTAGACGTACAGGCCAGTCCAAATCTTTTTTAAGTTACAACGTGTTGTTTAGGCGATACAAGCTAATTTTGTACGATGCGTTATTTCTTCTTGTAAAGTTTTTCCAATAAATAAGTATTTGTCTTTACTCTGCAACACTGTATTTCCTTATAACATGTCATTCTTACATATTCTTTCGAGAAAAAACTCTCCTCTGCCTTCTCTTTTGGGGCTACATGCTTAGACATACACCCAACACCAAAGCTTTCCGAGTTAAAACGTGTTGTTTAGGAAGATCTAGATAATTTCTCACGATGCGTGATTTCCTTAAAACGTGGTTTTCTGACAAAATTTGATGAAAGAAAATTGTCCTATGTGTTCTCTTTTGAGGCTACACGTTTAGACGTACACACCACACCAAATCTTTTCGAGTTACAACGTGTTGTTTAGGAGATACAAGCTAATTTTTTACGATGCTTTATTTCATCTTGTAAAGTTTATGGGTTTCCAATACATACGTATTTGTCTTTACTCTGCAACACTGTATTCCCTTATAACGTGGTATTCTTACATATTCTTTCGAGAGAAAACTCTCCTGTGTGTTCTCTTTTGAGGCTACACGCTTAGACATACACGCAATACCAAAGCTTTTCGAGTTACAATGTGTTGTTTAGGAAAAACAACATAATTTCGCACGATGCGGGATTTCCTTAAAACGTGGATTTCTGAACATTTTTGACGAAAGAAAATTGTCCTGTGTGTTCTCTTTTGAGGCTACACGTTTAGACGTACACGCCACACCAAATCCTTTCGAGTTACAACGTGTTGTTTAGGAGATACAAGCTAATTTTCTACGATGCGTTATTTCTTCTCGTAACGTGTTTCCAATACGTACATATTTGCCTTTAGTCTGCAACACTGTATTTCCTTATAACGTGGTATTCTTACATATTCTTTCGAGAGAAAACTCTCCTGTGTGTTCCCCTTTGAGGCTACACGCTTAGACATACAGGCAACACCAAAGCTTTTCGCGTTACAACGTGTTGATTAGGAAAAACAATATAATTTCGCGCGATGCGGGATTTCCTTAATAAGTGGTTTTCTGACAAATTTTGACCAAGGAAAATTCTCCTATGGGTTCTCTTTTGAGGCTACACGTTTAGACGTACAGGCCACACCTAATCTTTTTAAGGTACAACGTGTTGTTTAGGAGATACAAGCTAATTTTGTACGATAGGTTATTTCTTCTCGGAAAGTTTTTCTAATAAGTAAAAATATGTCTTTACTCTGCAACACTGTATTTCCTTATAACGCGGTATTCTTACATATTCTTTCGTGAGAAAACTCTCCTGTGCGTTCTCATTTGAGGCTACACGCTTAGAAATACACGCAACACCAAAGCTTTTCGAGTTACAATGTGTTGTTTAGGAAGAACAAGATAATTTCCCACGATGCGGGATTTTCTTAAAACGTGGTTTTCTGACAAATTTTGATGAAAGAAAATTCTCCTGTGGGTTCTCTATTAAGGCTACACGTTTCGACGTACACACCACACCAAATCTTTTTGAGTTACAACGTGTTGTTTAGGAGATACAAGCTAATTTTTTTTATGATGCCTTATTTCTTCTCGTAAAGTTTAAGTGTTTCCAATACGTATGCATTTGCCTTTACTCTGCAACACTGTATTTCCTTATTACGTGGTATTCTTACATATTCTTTCGACAGTAAACTCTCCTGTGCGTTCTCTTTGGAGGCTACACGCCTAGACATACACGCCTAGACATACACGCAACAGCAAAGCTTTTCGAGTTACAACGTGTTGTTTAGGAAAAACAAGATAATTTCGCATGATGCGGGATTTCCTTAAAACGTGGTTTTCTGACAAATTTTGAAGAAAGAAAATTCTCCTGTGGGTTCTTTTTTGAGGGTACACGTTTAGACATACACGCCACACCAAATCATTTCGAGTTATAACGTGTTGTTTAGGAGATACAAATTAATTTTTTACTATGTGTTATTTCTTCTCGTAAAGTTTAAGTGTTTCCAATAAGTATGTATTTGTCTTTACTCTGCAACACTATATTTCCTTATAACGTGGTATTCTTACATATTCTTTCGGGAGAAAACTCTCCTGTGCGTTCTCTTTTGAGGCTACACGCTTAGAAATACACGCAACACCAAAGCTTTTCGAGTTACAATGTGTTGTTTAGGAAAAACAAGATATTTTCGCACGATGTGGGATTTCCGTAAAACGTGGTTTTTGACAAATTTTGACCAAAGAAAACTCTCCTGTAGATTCTCTTTTGAGGCTACACGTTTAGACGTACACACCACACCAAATCTTTTCCAGTTACAACGTGTTGTTTAGGAGATACAAGCTAATTTTGCATGATGCTTTATTTCTTCTCGTAAAGTGTTTCCAATAAGTATGTATTTGTCTATACTCTGCAACACTGTATTTCCTTATAACGTGGTATTCTTACATATTCTTTCGAAAGAAAACTCTCCTGGGCATTCCCCTTTGAGGCTACGCACTTAGACATACACGCAACACCAAAGCTTTTCGAGTTACAACGTGTTGTTTAGGAAAAACAAGATAATTACGCACGATGCGAGATTTCCTTAATAAGTAGTTTTCTGACAAATTTTGACCAAGGAAAATTCCTCTATGGGTTCTCTTTTGAGGCTACACGTTTAGACGTACAGGCCACACCAAATCTTTTTAAGTTACAACGTGTTGTTTAGGAGATACAAGCTAATTTTGTACGATGCGTTATTTCTTCTCCTAAAGTTTTTTCCAATAAGTAAGTATATGTCTTTATTCTACAACGTGGTATTCTTTCATATTCTTTCAAGAGAAAACTCTCCTGTGCGTTCTCATTTGAGGCTACACGCTTAGACATATACGCAACACCAACGCTTTTCGAGTTACAACGTGTTGTTTAGGAAGAACAAGATAATTTCGCATGATGCGGGATTTATGCGTTTCCAATACATACGTATTTGTCTTTATTCTGCAACACTGTATTTCCTTATAACGTGGTATCCTTACAAATTCTATCGAGAAAAAACTCTCCTGTGCGTTCTCTTTTGAGGCTACACGCTTAAACATACAAGCAACACCAAAGCTTTTCGAGTTACAACGTGTTGTTTAGGATTTCCTTAAAGCGGGATTTCCTTAAAACGTGGTTTTCTGAAAAATTTTGACGAAAGAAAATTCTCCTGTGGGTTCTCTTTTGAGGCTACACGTTTAGACGTACAGGCCACACCAAATCTTTTCGAGTTACAACGTGTTGTTTAGGAGATACAAGCTAATTTTTTACGTTGCGTTATTTTTTCTCGTAAAGTGTTTCCAATACGTATGTATTTGCCTTTACTCTGCGACACTGTATTTCCTTATAAAGTGGTATTCTTACATACTCTTTCGAGAGAAAACTCTCCTGTGCGTTCTCTTTTGAGGCTACACGCTTAGACATACACGCAACACCAAAGCTTTTCGAGTTAAAACGTGTTGTTTAGGAAAAAGAAGATAATTGCGCACGATGCGGGATTTCCTTAAAACGTGGGTTCTCTTTTGAGGGTACACGTTTAGACGTACAAGCCACACCAAATCCTTTCGAGTTATAACGTGTTGTTTAGGAGATACAAGCTAATTTTTTACTATTTGTTATTCCACGTTATATGGAAAAACAGTGTTGCAGAGTAAAGACAAATATGTACGTATTGGAAACACTTTACGAGAAGAAATAACACATGGTAAAAAATTAGCTTGTATCTCCTAAACAACACGTTGTAACTCAAAAGGATTTGGTGTGGTGTTTATCTAAAGGTGTAGCCTCAAAAGAGAACCCACAGGAGAATTTTCGTTGGTCAAAATTTTTTCAGAAAACCACGTTTTCTGGAAATCCCGCATCGTGCGAAATTATCTTGTTTTTCCTAAACAACACGTTGTAACTCGAAAAGCTTTGGTTTTGCATGTATGTCTAAGCGTGTAGCCTCAAAAGAGAACGCACAGGAGAGTATTCTCTTGAAAGAATATGTAAGAATACCACCTTATATGGACATACAGTGTTGCACAGTAAAGACAGATACATACATATTGGAAACACTTTACGAGAAGGAATAATCCATCATACAAAATTAGCTTGTATTTCCTAAACAACACGGTGTAACGCGAAAAGATTTTGCGTGGCGTGTACGTTGAAACGTGTAGCCTCAAAAGAGAACCCACAGGAGAATTTTCTTTCGTCAAAATATGTCGGAAAACCACGTTTTAAGGAAATCCCGCATCGTGCGAAATTATCTTGTTTTTCCTAAACAACATGTTGTAACTCGAAAAGCTTTGGTGTAAACAACACGTTGTAACTCGAAAATATTTGGTGTTGTGTTTACATCTAAATGCGTAGCCTCAAAAGCTTTGGTGTTGCGTGTATGTCAAAGCATGTAGCCTCAAAAGAGAACGCACAGGAGAGTTTTCTCTCGAAAGAATATGTAAGAATACCACGTTATAAGGAAATACAGTGTTGCAGAGTAAAGACAAATACGTACTTATTGGAAACACTTAAACTTTACGAGAAGAAATAAGGCATCGTAAAAAATTAGTATGTATCTCCTAAACATCACGTTATAACTCGAAAAGATTTGGTGTGGTGTGTACGTCTAAACGTGTAGCCTCAAACGAGAACCCACAGGAGAATTTTCGTTCATCAAAATTTGTCAGAAAACCACGTTTTAAGGAAATCCTGCATCGTGCGAAATTATCTTGTTTTTCCTAAGCAACACGTTGTAACGCGAAAACCTTTGGTGTTGCGTGTATGTCTAAGCGTGTAGCCTCAAAAGAGAATGCAAAGGAGAGTTTTTTTCTCGAAAGAATATATAAGAATACCACGTTATTAGGAAATACAGTGTTGCAGAGTAAAGACAAATATTTACGTATTGGAAAAACTTTACGAGAAGAAATAACGCATCTTACAAAATTAGCTTGTATCTCCTAAACAACACGTTGTAACTTAAAAAGATTTGCTGTGGCGTGTACGTCTAATCGTGTTGCCTCAAAAGAGAAACCATAGGAGAATTTTCTTTGGTCAAAATTTGTCAGAAAACCACGTATGAAGGAAATACCGCATCATGCGAAATTATCTTGTTTTTCCTAAACAAAACGTTTTAACTCGAAAAGCTTTGGTGTTGCGTGTATGTCTAAGCGTGTAGCCCCAAAAGAGAACGCACAGGAGAGTTTTCTCTCGAAAGAATATGTAAGAATACCACGTTGTAAGGAAATACAGTGTTGCAGAGTAAAGACAAATACGTAGGTATTGGAAACACTTTACAAGAAGAAATAACGCATCGTACAGAATTAGCTTGTATCTCCTAAACAACACGATGTAACTCGAAAAGATTTGGTGTGGCGTGTACGTCTAAACGTGTAGCCTCAAAAGTGAACTTACAGGAGTATTTTCGTTCGTCAATATTTGTCAGAAAACCACGTTTTATGGAAATCCCGCATCGTGGAAATTATCTTGTTTTTCCTAAACAACACGTTGTAACTCTAAAAGCTTTGGTGCTGCGTGTATGTCTAAGCGTGTAGCCTCAAAAGAGAACGCACAGGAGAGTTTTCTCTCGAAAGAATATGTAAGAATACCACGTTATAAGGAAATACAATGTTGCAGTGTAAATACAAATACTTATGTATAGGAAACACTTTACGAGAAGAAATAAAGCATCGTACAAAATTAGCTTTTATCTCCTAAACAACACGTTGTAACTCGAAATATTTTGTGTGTCGTGTACGTCTAAACGTGTAGCCTCAAAAGAGAAGGCACAGGAGAGTTTTCTCTCGAAAGAATATGTAAGAATACCACGTTTTAAGGAAATACAGAGTTGCAGAGTAAAGACAAATATGTACGTATTGGCAACACCTTACGAGAAAAAATAAGGCATCGTACAAAATTAGTCTGTATCTCCTAAACAACACGTTGTAACTGAAAAGGATTTGGTGTGGCGTGTACGTCTAAACGTGTAGCCTCAAAAGAGAACCAACAGGAGAATTTTCTTTGGTCAAAATTTTTCAGAAAACCACGTTTTAAGGAAATCCCGCATCTTGCGAAATTATCTTGTTTTTCCTAAACAACACGTTGTAACTCGAAAAGCTTTGGTGTTGCCTGTATGTCTAAGCGTGTAGCCTCAAGAGAGAAGGCACAGGAGAGTTTTTTCTCGAAAGAATATGTAAGAATACCACGTTTTAAGGAAATACAGTGTTGCAGAGTAAAGACAAATACATTCGTATTGGCAACACTTTACGAGAAGAAATAACGCATCGTACAAAATTAGCTTGTATCTCCTAAACAACACGATGTAACTCGAAAAGATTTGGTGTGGCGTGTACGTCTAAACGTGTAGCCTCAAAAGTGAACTTACAGGAGTATTTTCTTTCGTCAAAATTTGTCAGAAAACCACGTTTTATGGAAATCCCGCATCGTGGAAATTATCTTGTTTTTCCTAAACAACACGTTGTAACTCGAAAAGCTTAGGTGCTGCGTGTATGTCTAAGCGTGTAGCCTCAAAAGAGAACGCACAGGAGAGTTTTCTCTCAAAATAATATGTAAGAATACCGCGTTATAAGGAAATACAGTGTTGCAGAGTAAAGATAAATAAGTAAGTATTGGACACAATTTATGAGAAGAAATAACGCATCGTAAAAAATTAGCTTGTATCTCCTAAACAACACGTTGTAACTCGAAAAGATTTGGTGTGACATGTACGTCTAAACATGTACCCTCAAAAGAGAACTCACAGGAGAATTTTCTTTCATCAAAATTTGTCAGAAAACACGTTTTAAGGAAATCTCGCATCGTGCAAAATTATCTTGTTTTTACTAAACAACAAGGTGTAACTCGAAAAGCTTTGGTGTTGAGTGTTTGTCTAAGCGTGTAGCCTCAAAAGAGAACGCACAGGAGAGTTTTCTCTCGAAAGAATATGTAAGAATACCACGTTATAAGGAAATACAGTGTTGCAGAGTAAAGACAAATAAGTACATATTGGAAACACTTTAGGAGAAGAAATAACGCTTCGTAAAAAATTTGCTTGTATCTCGTAAACAACACGTTGTAACTCGAAAAGATTTGGTGTGGCTCATACGTCTAAACTTGTAGCCTCAAAAGAGAACCCACAGGAGAACTTTCTTTCGTCAAAATTTGTCAGAAAACCACGTTTTAAGGATATCCCGCATCGTGCAAAATTATCTTGTTTTTCCTAAACAACACGTTGTAACTCGAAAAGCTTTGGTGCTGCATGTATGTCTATGCGTGTAGCCACTTAAGAGAAGGCACAGGAGATTTTTCTCTCGAAAGAACATGTAAGAATACAACGTTATAAGGAAATACAGTGTTGCAGAGTAAAGACAAATACGTACTTATTGGAAACACTTTACTAGAAGAAATAACGCATCGTAAAAAATTAGCTTGTATCTCCTAAACAACACGTGGTAACTCGAAAAGATTTGGTGTGGCGTGCACGTCTAAACGTGTAGCCTCAAAAGAGAACCAACAGGAGAATTTTCTTTCGTCAAAATTTGTCAGAACACCACGTTTTAAGGAAATCCCGCATCGTGCGAACTTATCTTGTTTTTCATAAACAACACGTTGTAACTTGAAAGGTTTTGGTGTTGCCTGTATGTCTAAGTGTGTAGCCTCAAAAGGGAACGCACAGGATAGTTTTCTCTCGACAGAATATGTAAGAATACCACGTTATAAGGAAATACAGTGTTGCAGAATAAAGACAAATACGTACGTATTGGAAACACTTTATGAGAAGAAATAACGCAGCGTACAAAATTAGCTTGTATCTCCTACACAACATGTGGTAACTCGAAAGGATTTGGTGTGGCGTGCACGTCTAAACGTGAAGCCTCAAAAGGGAACCCACAGGAGAATTTTCTTTCGTCAAAATTTGTCAGAAAACCACGTTTTAAGGAAATCCCGCATCGTGCGAAATTATCTTGTTTTTCATAAACAACAGGTTGTAACTCGAAAAGCTTTGTTGTTGCCTGTATGTCTAAGTGTGTAGCCTCAAAAGGGAATGCACAGGATAGTTTTCTCTTGAAATAATATGTAAGAAAACCACGTTTTAAGAAATACAGTGTTGCAGAGTAAAGACAAATATGTACGTATTGGAAACACTTTACGAGAAGAATTAACGCATTGTACAAAATTAGCTTGTATCTCCTAAACAATACGTTGTAATTCGAAAAGATTTGATGTGGCGTGTACGTCTAAATATGTAGCCTCAAAAGAGAACACACAGGAGAATTTTCTTTCGTCAAAATTTGTCAGAATCCACGTATTAAGGAAATCCCGCATTGTGCGAAATTATCTTGTTTTTCCTGCACAACACTTCGTAACTCGAAAAGCTTTGGTGTTGCGTGTATGTCTAAACGTGTGGCCTCAAAAGAGAATGCACAGGAGAGATTTCTCTCGAAAGAATATATAAGAATACCACTTTATAAGGAAATACAGTGTTGCAGAGTAAAGACAAATACGTAGGTATTGGAAACACTTTACGAGAAGTAATAACGCATCGTACAAAATTAGCTTGTATCTCCTAAACAACACGATGTAACTCGAAAAGATTTGGTGTGGCGTGTACGTCTAAACGTGTAGCCTCAAAAGAGAACTCACAGGATAATTTTCTTTCGTCAAAATTTGTCAGAAAACCACGTTTTATGGAAATCCCGCATCGTGGAAATTATCTTGTTTTTCCTAAACAACACGTTGTAACTCGGAAAGCTTTGGTGGTGCGTGTATGTCTAAGCGTGTAGCCTCAAAAGAGAACGCACAGGAGAGTTTTCTCTCGAAAGAATATGTAAGAATACCACGTTATAAGGAAATACAGTGTTGCAGAGTAAAGACAAATAAGTACGTATTGGACACATTTTACGAGAAGAAATAACGCATCGTAAAAAATTAGCTTGTATCTCCTAAACAACACGTTGTAACTCGAAAAGATTTGGTGTGACATGTACGTCTAAACGTGTAGCCTCAAAAGGGAACTCACAGGAGAATTTTCTTTCATCAAAATTTGTCAGAAAACACGTTTTAAGGAAATCTCGCATCGTGCAAAATTATCTTGTTTTTCCTAAACAACACGGTGTAACTCGAAAAGCTTTGGTGTTGAGTGTTTGTCTAAGCGTGTAGCCTCAAAAGAGAATGCACAGGAGAGTTTTCTCTCGAAAGAATATGTAAGAATACCACGTTATAAGGAAATACAGTGTTGCAGAGTAAAGACAAATAAGTACATATTGGAAACACTTTAGGAGAAGAAATAACGCATCGTAAAAAATTTGCTTGTATCTCCTAAACAACACGTTATAACTCGAAAAGATTTGGTGTGGCGTGTACGTCTAAACCTGTAGCCTCAAAAGACAACGCACAGGAGAACTTTCTTTCGTTAAAATTTGTCAGAAAACCACGTTTTAAGGATATCCCGCATCGTGAAAATTATCTTGTTTTTCCTAAACAACACGTTGTAACTCGCAAAACTTTGGTATTGCGTGTATGTCTATGCGTGTAGCCACTTAAGAGAACGCACAGGAGATTTTTCTCTCGAAAGAACATGTAAGAATACAACGTTATAAGGAAATACAGTGTTGCAGAGTAAAGACAAATACATACTTTTTGGAAACACTTTACGAGAAGAAATAACGCTTCGTAAAAAATTAGCTTGTATCTCCTAAACAACACGTGGTAACTCGAAAAGATTTGGTGTGGCGTGCACGTCTAAACGTGTAGCCTCAAAAGAGAACCAACAGGAGAATTTTCTTTCGTCAAAATTTGTCAGAACACCACTTTTTACGGAAATCCCACATCGTGCGAAATTATCTTGTTTTTCATAAACAACACGTTGTAACTCGAAAAGTTTTGGTGTTGCCTGTATGTCTAAGTGTGTAGCCTCAAAAGGGAACGCACAGGATAGTTTTCTCGCGACAGAATATGTAAGAATACCACGTTATAAGGAAATACAGTGTTGCAGAGTAAAGACAAATATGTACGTATTGGAAACACTTTATGAGAAGAAATAACGCATCGTATAAAATTAGCTTGTATCTCCTAAACAACACGTGGTAACTCGAAAGGATTTTGTGTGGTGTGCACGTCTAAACGTGAAGCCTCAAAAGAGAACCCACAGGAGAATTTTCTTTCGTCAAAATTTGTCAGAAAACCACGTTTTAAGGAAATCCCGTATCGTGCGAAATTATCTTGTTTTTCATAAACAACACATTGTAACTCGAAAAGCTTTGGTGTTACCTGTATGTCTAAGTGTGTAGCCTCAAAAGGGAACGCACAGGATAGTTTTCTCTCGAAAGAATATGTAAGAAAACCACGTTTTAAGGAAATACAGTGTTGCAGAGTAAAGACAAATACGTACATATCGGAAACACTTTACAAGAAGAATTAACGCATTGTACAAAATTAGCTTGTATCTCCTAAACAACACGTTGTAATTCGAAAAGATTTGGTGTGGCATGTACGTCTAAATATGTAGCCTCAAAAGAGAACACACAGGAGAATTTTCTTTCGTCAAAATTTGTCAGAAAACCACGTTTTAAGGAAATCCCGCATCGTGCGAAATTATCTTGTTTTTCATAAACAACACATTGTAACTCGAAAAGCTTTGGTGTTACCTGTATGTCTAAGTGTGTAGCCTCAAAAGGGAACGCACAGGATAGTTTTCTCTCGAAAGAATATGTAAGAAAACCACGTTTTAAGAAAATACAGTGTTGCAGAGTAAAGACAAATACGTACATATCTGAAACACTTTACAAGAAGAATTAACGCATTGTACAAAATTAGCTTGTATCTCCTAAACAACACGTTGTAATTCGAAAAGATTTGGTGTGGCATGTACGTCTAAATATGTAGCCTCAAAAGAGAACACAAAGGAGAATTTTCTTTCGTTAAAATTTTTCAGAAAACCACGTTTTAAGCTAATCCCGCATCGTGCAAAATCATCTCCTTTTTCCTAAACAACATGTTGTAACTCGAAAAGCTTTGGTGTTGCGTGTATGTGTAAGGATGGAGCCTCAAAAGAGAAGGCACAGGAGAGTTTTCCCTGCGTGTAGCCTCAAAAGAGAACTCACAGTAGAGTTTTCTCTCGAAAGAATATGTAAGGATACCACATTACAAGGAAATACAGTGTTGCAGAGTAAAGACTAATACATATGTATTGGAAACACTTTATGAGAGAAATAACGCATCTTGCAAAATTAGCTTGTATGTCCTAAACAACACGTTGGAACTCGAAAAGATTTGGTGTGGCATGTACGTCTAAACGTGTAGCCTCAAAAGAGTACCCACAGGAGAGTTTTATTTCTTCAAAATTTGTCAGAAAACCACGTTTTAAGGAAATCCCGCATCGTGCGAAATTATGTTGTTTTTCCTAAATAACACGTTGTAACTCGAAAAGCTTTGGTGTTGTGTGTATATCTAAGCACGTAGCCTCAAAGGAGAATGCACAGGAGAGTTTTCTCTCGAAAGAATATGTAAGAATACCACGTTATAAGGAAATACAGTGTTGCAGAGTAAAGGCAAATATTTACGTAATGGAAACACTTAAACTTTATGAGAAGAAATAACGCTTCGTAAAAAAATTAGCTTGTATCTCCTAAACAACACGATGTAACTCGAAAAGATTTGATGTGGTGTGTACGTCTAAATGTGTAGCCTCCAAAGAGATCCCACAGGAGTATTTTCTTTCGTCAAAATTTGTCAGAAAACCACGTTTTAAGGAAATCCCGCATCGTGCTAAATTATCTTGTTTTTCCTAAACAACACATTGTAACTCGAAAAGCTTTGGTGTTGCGTGTATGTCAAAGCATGTAGCCTCAAAAGAGAACGCACAGGAGAGTTTTCTCTCGAAAGAATATGTAAGAATACCACGTTATAAGGAAATACAGTGTTGCAGAGTAAAGACAAATACGTACTTATTGGAAACACTTAAACTTTACGAGAAGAAATAAGGCATCGTAAAAAATTAGTATGTATCTCCTAAACATCACGTTATAACTCGAAAAGATTTGGTGTGGTGTGTACGTCTAAACGTGTAGCCTCAAACGAGAACCCACAGGAGAATTTTCGTTCATCAAAATTTGTCAGAAAACCACGTTTTAAGGAAATCCTGCATCGTGCGAAATTATCTTGTTTTTCCTAAGCAACACGTTGTAACGCGAAAACCTTTGGTGTTGCGTGTATGTCTAAGCGTGTAGCCTCAAAAGAGAATGCAAAGGAGAGTTTTTTTCTCGAAAGAATATATAAGAATACCACGTTATTAGGAAATACAGTGTTGCAGAGTAAAGACAAATATTTACGTATTGGAAAAACTTTACGAGAAGAAATAACGCATCTTACAAAATTAGCTTGTATCTCCTAAACAACACGTTGTAACTTAAAAAGATTTGCTGTGGCGTGTACGTCTAATCGTGTTGCCTCAAAAGAGAAACCATAGGAGAATTTTCTTTGGTCAAAATTTGTCAGAAAACCACGTATGAAGGAAATACCGCATCATGCGAAATTATCTTGTTTTTCCTAAACAAAACGTTTTAACTCGAAAAGCTTTGGTGTTGCGTGTATGTCTAAGCGTGTAGCCCCAAAAGAGAACGCACAGGAGAGTTTTCTCTCGAAAGAATATGTAAGAATACCACGTTGTAAGGAAATACAGTGTTGCAGAGTAAAGGAAAATACATATGTATTGGAAACGAAACATCAAAGCTTTTCGAGTTACAACGTGTTGTTTAGGAAAAGCAAGATAATTTCGCACGATGAGTGATTTCCTTAAAACATGGTTTTCTGAGAAATATTAACGAAAAAAATTCTCCTGTGGGTTATCTTTTGAGGTTACACGTTTAGACGTGCACGCCACACCAAATCTTTTCGAGTTACAAACTGTTGTTTAGGAGATACAAGCTAATTTTTTACGATGCTTTATTTCTTCTTGTAAGGTGTTTCCAATAGGTACGTATTTGCCTTTAGTCTGCAACACTGTATTTCCTTATAACGTGGTATTCTTACATATTCTTTCGAGAGAAAACTTTCCTGTGCGTCCTCTTTTGAGGCTACACGCTTAGACATACACGCAATACCAAAGATTTTCGCGTTACAACGTGTTGTTTAGGAAAAACAAGATAATTTCGCACGAAGAGGGATTTCCTTAATACGTGATTTTCTGACAAATTTTGACCAAAGAAAATTCTCCTATGGGTTCTCATTTGAGACTACACGTTTAGACGTACAGGCCACACCAAATCTTTTTAAGTTACAACATGTTGTTTAGGAGATACAAGCTAATTTTTTTACGATGCATTATTTCTTCTCGTAAAGTTTAAGTTTTTCCAATAAGTATGTATTTGCCTCTACTCTGCAACACTGTATTTCCTTATAACGTGGTATTCTTACATATTATTTCAAGAGAAAACTCTACTGTGCGTTCTCGGATTTCCTTAAACCGTTGTGTTCTGACAAATTTTGAAGAAAGAAAATTCTCCTGTGGGTTCTCTTATGATGCTACACGTTTAGACATGCACGCCACACCAAATCCTTTCGAGTTACCACTTGTTGTTTAGGAGATACAGGCTAATTTTGTACGATGTGTTATTTCTTCTCGTAAATTGTTTCCAATACGTACGTATTTGTCTTTCTCTGCAACACTGTATTTCCTTATAACGTGGTATTCTTACATATTCTTTCGAGGGAAAACTCTCCTGAGCGTTCTCTTTTGAGGCTACATGTTTAGACATACAAGCAACACCAAAGCTTTTCGAGTTACAACGTGTTGTTTAGGAAAAACTAGATAATTTCGCACGATGCGAGATTTCCATAAACGTGGTTTTGTGAAAAATTTGACAATAGAAAGTTCTCCTGTGGGTTCTCTTTTGAGGCTACATGTTTAGACGTACACACCACACCAAATCTGTTCGAGTTACAACGTGTTGTTTAGGAGATACAAGCTAATATTTTACAATGTGTTAATTCTTCTCATAAAGTGTTTCCAATACGTACGTATTTGTCTTTACTCTGCAACATTGTATTTCCTTATAACGTGGTATTCTTACATATTCTTTCGATAGAAAACTGTCCTGTGCGTTCCCTTTTGTGGCTACACACTTAGACATACAGGCAACACCAAAGCTATTCAAGTTACAACATGTAGTTTAGGAAAAATTTTGTACGATGCATTATTTCTTCTCGTAAAGTGTTTCCAATACGTACTTATTTGTCTTTACTCTGCAACACTGTATTTCCTTATAACGTGGTATTCTTACATATTCTTTTGAGAGAAAACTCTCCTGTGCATTCTCTTTTGAGGCTACACGCTTAGACAAACACGCAACACCAAAGCTTTTCGAGTTACAACGTGTTGTTTAGGAAAAACAAGATAATTTCACACGATGTGAGATTTCCTTAAAACGTGGTTTCTGACAAATTTTGATGAAAGAAAATTCTCCTGTGGGTTCACTTTGGAGGCTACACGTTTAGACGTACGAGCCACACCAAATCTTTTCGAGTTACAACGTGCTGTTTAGGAAAAACAAGATAATTTCTCAGGATGCGAGATTTCCATAAAACGTGGTTTTCTGAAAAAATTTTGACGTAAGAAAGTTCTCCTGTGGGTTCTCTTATGAGGCTACACGATTACACGTACACGCCGCACCAAATTCTTTCGAGTTACAAGGTGTTGTTTAGGAGATACAAGCTAATTTTGTACCATGCGTTATTTCTTCTCATAAAGTATTTACAATACGTACCTATTTATCTTTAATCTGCAACACTTTATTTCCTTATAACGTGGTATTCTTACATATTCTTTCTTTTTTTTCTTTTTTTTTCTTTTTCTTCTTTTTTTAGGCTTGATACAATTTATTTGCTTTTCTTTAGAAGAATTTTTTTTTATTGTTATTTTTTTTATTCGTACGATGCGGGATTTCCTTAAGACGTGGTTTTCTGACAAGTTCTAAGGAAAGAAAATTCTCCTGTGGGTTCTCTTATGAGGCTAAGCATTTAGACCTACACCCCACACCAAATCCTTTCGAGTTACAAGGTGTTGTTTAGGAGATACAAGCTAATTTTGTAACATGCATTAATTCTTCTCATAAAGTATTTACAATCTGTACCTATTTATCTTTACTCTGCAACACTGTATTTACTTATAACGTGGTATTCTTACATATTCTTTCGAGAGAAAACTCTCCTCTGCATTCTCTTTTGAGGCTACACGCGTAGACATACACGCACACACCAAAGCTTTTCGTGTGACAACATTTTGTTTGTGAAAAAAAAGATAATTTCGCAGGATGCGAGATTTCCTTAAAACGTGGTTTCTGACAAATTTTCATGAAAGAAAATTCTCCTGTGGGTTCTCTTTTGAGGCTACACGAAGAAATAATGCATCGGTTTAAAATTAGCTTGTATCTCCTAAACAACACGTTGTAACTCAAAAAGATTTTGGTGTGGCGTGTACATCTAAACGTGTAAGCCTCAAAAGAGAACCCACAGGAGAGTTTTCTCTCGAGAGAACATGTAAGAATACCACGTTATAAGGAAATACAGTGTTGCAGAATAAAGACAAATATGTACACATTGTAAACACTTTACGAGAAGAAATAACGCATCATACAAAATTAGCTTGTATCTCCTAAACAACACGTTGTAACTCGAAAAGATTTGGTGTGGCATGTACGTCTAAATGTGTAGCCTCAAAAGAGAACCCACAGGAGAATTTTTGTTCGTCAAAATATGTCAGAAAACCACGTTTTAAGGAAATCCCGCATCGTGTGAAATTATCTTGTTTTTCTTAAACAACACGTTGTAACTTGAAAAGATTTGGTGTTGCGTGTATGTCTAAGCATGTAGCCTCAAAAGCGAATGCACAGGAGAGTTTTCTCTCGAAAGAAGATGTAAGAATACCACGTTCTAGGAAATACAGTGTTGTAGACTAAAGACAAATACGTACGTATTGGAAACACTTTTAGAGATGAAATAATGCATCGTTCAAAATTAGCTTGTATCTCCTTAACAACACGTTGTAACTCGAAACGATTTGGTGTGGCGTGTACGACTAAACGTGTAGTCTCAAAAGAGAACCCAGAGGAGAATTTTCTTTCTTCAAAATGTTTCAGAAATCACGTTTTTAGGAAATCCCGCATTGTGCGAAATTATCTTGATTTTCCTAAACAACACGTTGTAACTCGAAAAGCTTTGGTGTTACGTGTATGTCTAAGCGTGTAGTCTCAAAAGAGAACGCAGAGGAGAGTTATCTCTCGAAAGAATATGTAAGAATACCACGTTATAAGGAAATACAGTATTGCGGAATAAAGACAAATACGTATGTATTGGAAACACTTTACGAGAAGAAATAAAACATCGTTCAAAATTAGTTTGTATCTCCTAAACAACACGTTGTAACTCGAAAAGATTTGGTGTGGCGTGTATGTCTAAGCGTGTAGCCTCAAAAGAGAACGCACAGGAGAGTTTTCACTCGAAAGAATATTTAAGAATACCACGTTATAAGGAAATACAGTGTTGCAGAATAAAGACAAATACGTACATATTGGAAACACTTCATGAGAAGAAATAACGCATCGTACAAAATTAGCTTGTATCTCCTAAACAACACATTGTAACTCGAAAAGAGTTGGTGTGGCATGTACGTCTAAATGTGTAGCCTCAAAAGAGAACCCACAGGAGAATTTTCTTTCGTCAAAATATGTCAGAAAACCACGTTTTACGGTAATCCCGCATCGTGTGAAATTATCTTGTTTTTCCTAAACAACACGTTGTAACTTGAAAAGCTTTGGTGTTGCGTGTATGTCTAAGCGTGTATCCTCAAAAGCGAACGTACAGGAGTGTTTTCTCTCGAAATAAGATGTAAGAATACCACGTTCTAAGGAAATACAGCGTTGCAGACTAAAGACAAATAGGTACTTATTGGAAACACTTTTAGAGATGAAATAACGCATCGTTCAAAATTAGCTTGTATCTCCTAAACAACACGTTGTAACTCGAAAAGATTTGGTGTGGCGTGTACGTCTAAATGTGTAGCCTCAAAAGAGAACCCACAGGAGAATTTTCTTTCGTCAAAATTTTTCAGAAATCACGTTTTTAGAAAATCCCGCATTGTGCGAAATTATCGTGTTTTTCCTAAACAACACGTTGTAACTCGAAAAGCTTTGGTGTTACATGTATGTCTAAGCATGTAGCCTCAAAAGAGAACCCACAGGAGAGTTTTCTCTCGAAAGAATATGTAAGAATACCACGTAATAAGGATACGGTGTTGCAGAGAAAAGAGAAATACTTATGTATTGGAAACACTTAATGAGAAGAAATAACGCATGGTACAAAATTAGCTTGTATCTCCTAAACAACACGTTGTAACTCGAAAAGATTTGGTGTGATGTTTACATCTAAACGTGTAGCCTCAAAAGAGAACCCACAAGAGAATTTTCTTTCGTCAAATTTTTTTCAGAAAACCACGTTTTAAGGAAGTCCTGCATCGTGCGAAATCATCTTGTTTTTCCTAAACAACACGTTGTAACTCGAAAAGCTTTGGTGTTGCGTGTATGTCTAAGCGTGTAGCCTCAAAAGAGAAGGCACAGTAGTGTATTCTCTCGAAAGAATATGTAAGAATACCACGTTATAAGGAAATACAGTGTTGCAGAGTAAAGACAGATACTTACTTATTGGAAACACTTTACGAGAAGGAATAATACATAGTACAAAATTAGCTTGTATTTCCTAAACAACACGTTGTAACTCGAAGGATTTGGTGTGGCATGTAATTTGAAACTTGTAGCCTCAAAAGAGAACCCACAGGAGAATTTTCTTTTGTCAATATTTGTCAGAAAACCACGTTTTAAGGAAATCCCGCATTGTGCGAAATTATCTTGTTTTTCCTAAACAACACGTTATAACTCGAAAAGCTTTGGTGTTGCGTGTATGTCTAAACGTGTGGCCTCAAAAGAGAACGGACAGGAGAGTTTTCTCTCGAAAGAATATATAAGAATACCACGTTATAAGGAAATACAGTGTTGCAGAGAAAAGACAAATACGTATGTATGGGAAACACTTTACGAGAAGAAATAACACATGGTAAAAAATTAGCTTGTATCTCCTAAACAACACGTGGTAACTCGAAAAGATTCAGTGTGGCATGTACGTCTAAACCTGTAGCCTCAAATGAGAAGACACAGTAGAATTTTCTTTCGTCAAAATTTGTCAGAAAACCACGTTTTAAGGAAATCCCGCATCGTGCGAAATTATCTTGTTTTTCCTAAACAACACGTTGTAACTCGAAAAGCTTTGGTGTTGCGTGTATGTCTAAGCGTGTAGCCTCTAAAGAGAACTCCCAGGAGAGTTTTCTCTTGAAAGAACATGTAAGAATACAATGTTATAAGGAAATAGAGTGTTGCAGAGTAAAGACAAATGCGTACTTATTGGAAACACTTTAAGAGAAGAAATAACACATAGTACAAAATTAGCTTGTATCTCCTAAACACTTGGTAACTGGAAAGGATTTGGTGTGGCGTGCACGTCTAAACGTGTAGCATCAAAAGAGAACCCACAGGAGAATTTTCTTTCCTCAAAATTTGTCAGAACACAATGGTTTAAGGAAATCCCGCATTGTGCGAAATTATCTTGTTTTTCATAAACAACACGTTGTAATTCGAAAAGCATTGGTGTTGCCTGTATGTCTAAATGTGTAGCCTCAAAAGGGAATGCAAAGGATAGTTTTCTCTCGAAAGAATATGTAAGAATACCATGTTATAAGGAAATACAGTGTTGCAGAGTAAAGACAAATACGTACGTTTTGGAAACACTTTACGAGAAGAATTAACGCATCGTACAAAATTAGCTTGTATCTCCTAAACAACACGTTGTAACTCGAAAAGGTTTGGCGTGGCGTGTACTTCTAAACATGTAGCCTCAAAAGAGAACCCACAGGAGAATTTTCTTTCGTCCAAATTTTTCAGAAAACCACGTTTTAAGGAAATCCCCCATCGTGCGAATTCATCTTCTTTTTCCTAAACAACATGTTGTAACTCGAAAAGCTTTGGTGTTGCGTGTATGTGTAAGCGTGGAGCCTCAAAAGAGAAGGCACAGGAGAGTTTTCTCTCGAAAGAATATGTAAGAATCCCACGTTATAAGGAAATACAATTTTGCAGATTAAAGACAAATAAGTACAGATTGGAAACACTTTACGAGAAGAAAGAATGCATCGTAAAAAATTAGCTTGTATCTCCTAAACAAAATGTTGTAACTCGAAAAGATTTGGTGTGACGTGTACGTCTAAACGTGTAGCCTCAAAAGAGAACCCACAGGAGAATTTTCTTTCTTTCTTTTTTTTTTTACGTTTTTTAAATTAAATATTTTCTTTATTTACATTTTAAATATTATCTGCATTCCTGGTTTCCCCTCTGAAAACACACTATCCCATAACCCCTTCTCCCTGCTCACCAACCCATCCACTCCCACTCCTTTTTTTTTTTGTCTTATTTTTTTTAGTGTTGACTTCTTTTTTATTCGATATAATTTATTTACATTTCAAATGATTTCCCCTTTTCTAGCCCCCCCACTCCCCGAAAGTCCCGAAAGCCCCCTTCTCTTCCCCTGTCCTCCCATCCACCCCTTCCCACTTCCCCGTTCTGGTTTTGCTAAATACTGTTTCACTGAGTCTTTCCATAACCAGGGGCCACTCCTCCTTTCTTCTTGTACCTCATTTGATGTGTGGATTATGTTTTGGGTATTCCAGTTTTCTAGGTTAATATCCACTTATTAATGAGTGCATACCATGATTCACCTTTTGAGTCTGGGATACCTCACTTAGTATGATATTCTCTAGCTCCATCCATTTGCCTAAGAATTTCATGAATTCATTGTTTCTAATGGCTGAATAGTGCTCCATTGTGTAGATATACCACATTTTTTGCATCCACTCTTCTGTTGAGGGATACCTGGGTTCTTTCCAGCATCTGGCAATTATAAATAGGGCTGCTATGAACATAGTAGAACATGTATCCTTATTACATGGAGGGGAGTCTTCTGGGTATATGCCCAGGAGTGGTATAGCAGGATCTTCTGGAAGTGAGGTGCCCAGTTTTCGGAGGAACCGCCAGACTGATTTCCAGAGTGGTTTTACCAATTTGCAACCCCACCAGCAGTGGAGGAGTGTTCCTCTTTCTCCACACCCTCTCCAACAGCTGCTGTCTCCTGAATTTTTAATCTTAGCCATTCTGACTGGTGTAAGATGAAATCTTAGGGTTGTTTTGATTTGCATTTCCCTGATGACTAATGAAGTTGAGCATTTTTTAAGATGCTTCTCCGCCATCCGAAGTTCTTCAGGTGAGAATTCTTTGTTTAACTCTGTACCCCATTTTTTAATAGGGTTGTTTGGTTTTCTGGAGTCTAACTTCTTGAGTTCTTTATATATATTGGATATTAGCCCTCTATATGATGTAGGATTGGTGAAGATCTTTTCCCAATTTGTTGGTTGCCGATTTTTCCTCTTGATGGTGTCCTTTGCCTTACAGAAACTGTAATTTCATGAGGTCCCATTTGTCAATTCTTGCTCTTAGAGCATACGCTATTGGTGTTCTGTTCAGAAACTTTCTCCCTGTACCGATGTCCTCAAGGTTCTTCCCCAGTTTCTTTTCTATTAGCTTCAGAGTGTCTGGCTTTATGTGGAGGTCCTTGATCCATTTGGATTTGAGCTTAGTACAAGGAGACAAGGATGGATCAATTCGCATTCTTCTGCATGCTGACCTCCAGTTGAACCAGCACCATTTGTTGAAAAGGCTATCTTTCTTCCATTGGATGTTTTCAGCCTCTTTGTCAAGGATCAAGTGGCCATAGGTGTGTGGGTTCATTTCTAGATCTTCAATCCTGTTCCATTGATCCTCCTGTCTGTCACTGTACCAACACCATGCAGTTTTTAACACTATTGCTCTGTAGTATTGCTTGAGGTCAGGGATACTGATTCCCCCAGATTTTCTTTTGTTGCTGAGAATAGTTTTAGGTATCCTGGGTTTTTTGTTGTTCCAGATGAATTTGATAATTGCTCTTTCTAACTCTGTGAAGAATTGAGTTGGGATTTTGATGGGTATTGCATTGAATCTGTATAGTGCTTTAGGCAGAATGGCCATTTTAACTATATTGGTTCTACCGATCCATGAGCATGGGAGGTTTTCCCATTTTTTGAGGTCTTCTTCCATTTCCTTCTTCAGAGTCTTGAAGTTCTTGTCATACAGATCTTTCACATGTTTGGTAAGGGTCACCCCAAGATACTTTATACTGTTTGAGGCTATTGTGAAGGGGGTCATTTCCCTAATTTCTTTCTCAGCCTGCTTATCCTTTGAGTATAGGAAGGCCACTGATTTGCTTGAGTTGATTTTATAACCTGCCACTTTGCTGAAGTTGTTTATCAGCTGTAGGAGCTCTCTAGTGGAGTTCTTTGGGTCACTTAGGTAGACGATCATGTCGTCTGTAAATAATGATAGTTTGACTTCTTCCTTTCCAATTTGTATCCCTTTGACCTCCTTATGTTGTCGAATTGCCCGAGCTAGTACCTCAAGTACAATATTGAAAAGATAAGGAGAAAGGGGGCAGCCTTGTCTGGTCCTTGATTTCAGTGGGATTGCTTCAAGTTTCTCTCCATTTAGTTTGATGCTGGCTACCGGTTTGCTGTATATTGCTTTTACTATGTTTAGGTATGGGCCTTGAATTCCTGTTCTCTCCAAGACTTTAAGCATGAAGGGATGCTGAATTTTGTCAAATGCTTTTTCAGCATCCAATGAAATGACCATGTGGTTTTGTTATTTGAGTTTGTTTATGTAGTGGATTGTATTGATGGATTTCCGTATATTGAACCAACCCTGCATTCCCGGGATAAAGCCTACTTGATCATGGTGGATGATCGTTTTGATGTGTTTTGGATTCGGTTAGCAAGAATTTTATTGAGTATTTTTGCATCGATGTTCATAAGGGAAATTGGTCTGAAGTTCTCTTTCTTTGTTGGATCTTTTTGTGGCTTTGGTATCAGCGGAATTGTGGCTTCGTAGAAGGAATTGGGTAGTGTTCCTTCTGTTTCTATTTTGTGGAATAGTTTGAAGAGTATTGGTGTTAACTCTTCTTTGAAGGTCTGGTAGAATTCTGCACTGAAGCCATCTGGTCCTGTGCTTTTTTTGGTTGGAAGACTTTCTATGACTCCTTCTATTTCTTTAGGCATTATGGGACTGTTTAGATGGTCTAGTTGGTCCTGATTTAATTTTGGTATTTGGTATCTGTCAAGGAAATTGTCCATTTCCTCCAGATTCTCCAGTTGTGTTGAGTACAGGCTCTTGTAGTAGGATCTGATGATTTTTTGGATTTCCTCAGTTTCCGTTGTTATATCTCCCTTTTCATTTCTAAGTTTGTTAATTTGGATACTTTCTCTGTGCCCTTTGGTCAGTCTGGCTAAGGGTTTATCTATCTTGTTGATTTTCTCAAAGAACCAGCTCCTGGTTTTGTTGATTTTTTGTATGGTTCTCTTTGTTTCTACTTGATTGATTTCGGCCCTGAGTTTGATGATTTCCTGCCTTCTACTCCTCCTGGGTGAAATAGCTTCTTTTTGTTCTAGGGCTTTCAGGTGTGTCATTAATCTGGTAATGTATGCTCTCTCCATTTTCTTTTTGGAGGCACTCAGGGCTATGAGTTTTCCTCTTAGCACTGCTTTCATTGTGTCCCATAGATTTGGGTATGTTGTGTTTTCATTTTTATTGTGTTCTAAAAAGTCTTTAATTTCTTTCTTTATTTCTTCCTTGACCAAGGTATCATTGAGTAGAGTATTGTTCAGTTTCCACGTGTATGTGGGTTTTCTGTTGTTTCTGTTGCTATTGAAGACCACTTTTACTCCATAGTGATCAGATAGGAGGCATGGTATTAGTTCTATCTTCTTATATTTGTTGAGGTCTGTCTTGTGACCAATTATATGGTCGATTTTGGAGAAGGTACCATGAGGTGCTGAGAAAAAGGTATATTCTTTTGTTTTAGGATAGAATGTTCTATATATATCTGTTAAATCTAATTGGTCCAAAGCTTCAATTAGTTTCATTGTGTCCCTGTTTAGTTTCTGTTTTCCTGATCGGTCCATTGAGGAAAGTGCAGTGTTGAAGTCACCCACAATTATTGTGTTAGGTGCAATGTGTGCTTTTAGTTTTAATAAAGTTTCTTTTACGAAAGAGGGTGCCCTTGCATTTGGGGCATAGATGTTCAGGATTGACAGTTCTTCTTTTTGTATTTTTCCTTTGACCAGCAAGAAGTGTCCCTCAGGGTCTCTTTTGATGACTTTGGGTTGAAAGTCAATTTTATCTGATATTAAAATGGCTACTCCAGCTTGTTTCCTGAGACCATTTGCTTGTAAAATTGTCTTCCAGCCTTTTACTCTAAGGTAGTGTTTGTCTTTGACCCTGAGGTGTGTTTCCTGTAAGCAGCAAAATGTAGGGTCCTGTTTACGTATCCATTCAGTTAGTCTGTGTCTTTTTGTTGGGGCATTAAGTCCATTGATGTTAAGAGATATTAAGGAATAGTGATTGTTACTTCCTATCATTTTTGACGTTATTTTTTAAATTTGAATGCTTAACTTCTTTTGGGTTTGATGAAAGGTTACTATCTTGCTTTTTCCAGGGTGAAGTTTCCCTCCTTGTATTGGTGTTGTCTTCCTATTATCCTTTTTAGGGCCGGGTTTGTGGATAGATATTGGGTAAATTTGGTTTTGTCATGAAATATCTTAGTTTCTGCATCTATGGTGATTGAGAGTTTTGCTGGATATAGTAGTTTTGGTTGGCATTTGTGTTCCCTTAGAGTCTGCATGAGATCTGCCCAGGACCTTCTAGCCTTCATAGTCTCCGGTGAAAAGTCTGCTGTGATTCTGATAGGTCTTCCTTTATATGTTACTTGGCCTTTTTCTCTTACTGCCTTTAGTATTCTTTCTTTGTTTAGAACATTTGGTGTTTTGATTATTATGTGACGGGAAGTATTTCTGTTCTGGTCCAGTCTGTTTGGAGTTCTGTAGGCTTCTTGTATATTCATGGGCATCTCTCTCTTTAGGTTAGGGAAGTTTTCTTCCATAATTTTATTGAAGATATTTGCTGGCCCTTTAAGTTGTAAATCTTCACTCTCATCTATGCCTATAATCCTTAGGTTTGGTCTTCTCATTGTGTCCTGGCTTTCCTGGATATTTTGGGTTACAAGCTTTTTGCATTTTGCATTTTCTTTAACTGTTGAGTCCATGGTTTCTATGGAATCTTCAGCATCTGAGATTCTTTCTTCTATCTCTTGTATTCTGTTGTTGATATTTGCATCTCTGTCCCCTGATTTCTTCCCAAGGCTTTCTATCTCCAAAGTTGTCTCCCTTTGAGTTTTCTTAGTTGTTTCTACTTCTGATTTTAGATCCTGGATGGTTTTGCTTAGCTCCTTCACTTGCATGTTTGTGTTTTCCTGTAATTCTTTAAGAGATTTTTGTGTTTCCTCTTTCATGAGCTCAGCCTGTTGACCAAAGTTCTCCTGTATTTCTTTAAGAGATTTTTGTGTTTCATCTTTCATGACCTCAGCCTGTTGACCAAAGTTCTCCTGTATTTCTTTAAGTGTTTTTTGCATTTCCTCCTTTTTGGCTTTTGTATTCTCCTGGATTTCTTTCAATGATTTTTGTGTTTCCCTTGCAAGGGCTTCTAACTTTTGATCCATTTTCTCCTGAATTTCTTTAAGTATGTCCTTCATGTGTTCCTGTACCAGCATCATGACCAGTGATTTTAAATCCAAATCATGTTTTACTGGTGTGATGGGGTATCCAGGACATGTTGGTAGAGGAGAATTGGGTTCAGATGTTGCCATATTGCCTTGATTTCTGTTAGTGACGTTCCTGCGTTTGCCTTTTGCCATCTAGTTCTCACTGGTGTTAGTTTGTCTTGTCAGTGCTGGACTCACCAGTGCAAGCTGCCCCTTCCCCGTTGGCCTCTGGTGCACAGCTTACCTCCTGCACTGCTTGTAGACAGGGTGCTGCTGCCCAGGCTGTTCAGATCCCAAAGCAGGCACCCGAAGGCTCCTGCTGGGGCCCGCTGGATTCACTGGAGCACACTGACTTCTCCCAGCTGGCCGCCCGGAAACCCAGCTAGCCACTTGCAGGACTTGGAGATATGGTGCTGCCGCCCAGGCTGATCTGGGCAGCAGAACTCCCAACCGGGTTGGTGCACACAAGGCTATCCTAGCTGCTCAGGCCCTGAGTCTAGGCAAAAGCCTGGCAGGCCAATGTCGGTGCAAAGTTCCCCTCAGCTGTGGGTGTTAATTGGGTATGTCAGGTGGCTAGGATGGTGGCGTGTGCGAGTTCCCTGAGAGTGCTGGGAGAGTCTGCTGGGCTAAGAACCTCCTGGCTGGGTCAGCACACAGATTGCCCAACGAGCAGCCCAGGGCCTGGGGGTCAGTCCAGGGCCTGACCGTCTGAGACCCCTGCTATGTCCGCCTCGGGCTATGCCTGTTAGCTGGTTTGGTTTTGCCTGCTAGGTCTCTCTGGCTTCCCGTAGGCAAAATGGTGGTGGTGCGCAAACTGGCCCGGATAAACAACCTCCTGGCCGGGTCGGCACACAGATGGCACACCGAGCAGCCCAGGGCCTGGAGGCAGTCCAGGGACTGACCGTCTGAGACCCCTGCTATGCCTGTTAGCCGGTTTGGTTTTGCCTGCTAGGTCTCCCTGGCTTCCCCCAGGCAAAATGGTGGTGGTGCGCGCGCCGGCCCTGGAGGAAAAAAACCTCCTGGCCGGGTTTGCACCCCGGTGGACCCCCGATCAGCTCAGGGCCTGGGTGCAGGCCAACGCCCGTCGGGCTTAGACCCCCGCGATGTTGTTCTCGGGTTATATTTGCGTACCTCAGTCTGATTTCTCTGGCGACCGAGAACCAATATGGAGCCCTCGTAACTGACTGGCGGGAGGCAGAGTTCTGATGTGGCTTCCGTGTGGTGAAAGGCACCGTAAATCCGCCGCTGCTTGCAGCCTGGCTGGCCAGCGATGGCCAGTGGTCGTGGGCACCGGGTCTGCCTGGACCCTGTCCGCTTGGTTCTACTGCTGATGGCCCTTCCTCTGGACCAGCCACTGCTGCTGCTACTGCTGCTGCTGCCGCCGCTCCCAGGCCCAAGAATTTTCTTTCATCAAAATTTGTCAGAAACCACGTTTTAAGGAAATCTCGCATCGTGTGAAATTATCTTGTTTTTCATAAACAACACGTTGTAAATCGAAAAGCTTTGGTGTTGCGTGTATGTCTAAGCGTGTAGCCTCAAAAGAGAACGCACAGGAGAGTTTTCTCTCGAAAGAAAATGTAGGAATACCACGTTATAAGGAAATAAAGTGTTGCAGAGTAAAGACAAATACGTACATATTGGAAACACTTTAAGAGAAGAAATAACGGATCGTACAAAATTAGCTTGTATCTCCTAAACAAAACTTTGTAACTCGAAAAGATTTGGTGTGGCTCATACCTCTACAAGTGTAGCCTCAAAAGAGAACCCACAGGAGGAAATTCTTTCGTTAAAAATTTTCAGAAAACCACGATTTATGGAAATCTCGCATCATGCGAAATTATCTTGTTTTTTCCTAAACAACACGTTGTAACTCGAAAAGCTTTGGTGTTGCGTGTTTGTCTAAGCGTGTAGCCTCGAAAGAGAACGTACAGGAGAGTTTTCCCTCGAAAGAATATGTAAGAATACCACGTTATAAGGAAATACAGTGTTGCAGAGTAAAGACAAATTCGTACGTATTGGAAACACTTTATGAGAAGAATTAACGCATCTTACAAAATTAGCTTGTATCTCCTAAACAAAACGTTGTAACTCGAAAGGATTTGGTGTGGCGTGTACATCTAAACATGTAGCCTCAAAAGAGAACCCACAGGAGAATTTTCTTTCGTCAAAATTTTTCAGAAAACCACGTTTTAAGGAAATCCCGCATCGTGCGAAATTATCTTGTTTTTCCTAAACAACACGTTGTAACTCGAAAAGCTTTGGTGTTGCGTGTATGTCTAAGCGTGTAGCCTCAAAAGAGAAGGCACAGGAGAGTATTCTCTTGAAAGAATATGTAAGAATACCACGTTATAAGGAAATACAGTGTTGCAGAGTAAAGACAGATACTTACTTATTGGAAACACTTTACGAGAAGGAATAATACTTCGTAAAAAATTAGCTTGTATTTCCTAAACAACACGTTGTAACTCGAAGGATTTGGTGTGGCGTGTAAGTTGAAACGTGTAGCCTCAAAAGAGAACCCACAGGAGAATTTTCTTTCGTAAAAATTTGTCAGAAAACCACGTTTTAAGGAAATCCCGCATTGTGCGAAATTATCTTGTTTTTCCTAAACAACACGTTGTAATTCGAAAAGCTTTGGTGTTGCGTGTATGTCTAAACGTGTGGCCTCAAAGGAGAACGCACAGGACAGTTTTCTATTGAAAGAATATGTAAGAATACCACGTTATAAGGAAATACAATGTTGCAGGGTAAAGACAAATATGTATGTATTGGAAACACTTTATGAGAAGAATTAACGCATTGTAAAAAATTAACTTGTATCTCCTAAACAATACGTTGTAACTCGAACAGATTTGGTGTGGCGTGTACGTCTAAACATGTAGCCTCAAAAGAGAACCCACAGGAGAATTTTCTTTCGTCAAAATTTTTCAGAAAACCACGTGTTAAGGAAATCCCCCATCGTGCGAAATCATCTTCTTTTTCCTAAACAACATGTTGTAACTTGAAAAGCTTTGGTGTTGCGTGTATGTGTAAGCATGGAGCCTCAAAAGAGAAGGCACAGGAGAGTTTTCTCTCGAAAGAATATGTAAGAATCCCACGTTATAAGGAAATACAATTTTGCAGAGTAAAGACAAATAAGTACATATTGGAAACACTTTATGAGAAGGAAGAATGGATCGTAAAAAATTAGCTTGTATCTCCTAAACAACACGTTGTAACTCGAAAAGATTTGGTGTGACGTGTATGTCTAAACGTTTAGCCTCAAAAGAGAACCCACAGGAGAATTTTCTTTCATCAAAATTTGTCAGAAACCACGTTTAAAGGAAATCTCGCATCGTGCGAAATTATCTTGTTTTTTCCTAAACAACACGTTGTAAATCGAAAAGCTTTGGTGTTGCGTGTATGTCTAAGCTTGTAGCCTCAAAAGAGAACTCACAGGAGAGTTTTCTCTTGAAAGAATATGTAGGAATACCACGTTATAAGGAAATACAGTGTTGCAGAATAAAGACAACTACGTACGTATTGGAAACACTTTAAGAGAAGAAATAACGCATCGTACAAAATTAGCTTGTATCTCCTAAAGAACACTTTGTAACTCGAAAAGATTTGGTGTGGCTTGTACCTCTAGAAGTGTAGCCTCAAAAGAGAACCCACAGGAGAACTTTCTTTCATCAAAATTTTTCAGAAAACCACGTTTTATGGAAATCTCGCATCGTGCGAAATTATCTTGTTTTTCCTAAACAACACGTTGTAACTCGAAAAGGTTTGGCGTTGCGTGTATGTCTACACGTGTAGCCTCAAAAGAGCACGCACAGGAGTGTTTTCCCTCGAAAGAATATGTAAGAATACCACGTTATATGGAAATACAATGTTGCAGAGTAAAGGCAAATAAGTACATATTGGAAACACTTAGGAGAAGAAATAACGCATCTTACAAAATTTGCTTGTATCTCCTAAACAACACGTTGTAACTCGAAAAGATTTGGTGTGGCTCGTACGTCTACACGTGTACCCTCAAAAGAGAAACCACAGGATAACTTTCTTTCGTCAAAATTTGTCAGAAAACCACGTTTTAAGGAAATCCCGCATCGTGCAAAATTATCTTGTTTTTCATAAACAACATGTTGTAACTCAAAAAGCTTTGGTGTTTCGTGTATGTCTAAGCCTGTAGCCTCTAAAGAGAACGCACAGGAGAGTTTTCTCTCAAATAACATGTAAGAATACAACTTTATAAGGAAATACAGTGTTGCAGAGTAAAGACAAATACGTAATTATTGGAAACACTTTACGAGAAGAAATAACGCATCGTAGAAAATTAGCTTGTTTCTCCTAAGCAACACGTGGTAACTCGAAAGGATTTGGTGTGGCATGTATGTCTAAACGTGGAGCCTCAAAAGAGAACCCACAGGAGAATTTTCATTCGTCAAAATTTGTCATAAAACCACGTTTTAAAGAAATCCCGCATCGTGCGAAATAATCTTGTTTTTCATAAACAACACGTTGTAACTCTAAAAGCATTGATGTTGCCTGTATGTCTAAGTGTGCAGCCTCAAAAGGGAACGCACAGGATACTTTTCTCTCGAAAGAATATGTAAGAATACCACGTTATAAGGAAATACAGTGTTGCAGAGTAAAGACAAATACGTATGTATTGGAAACACTTTATGAGAAGAATTAACGCATCGTACAAAATTAGCTTGTATCTCCAAAACAACACGTTGTAACTCGAAAAGATTTGGTGTGGCGTGTACATCTAAACATGTAGCCTCAAAAGAGAACCCACAGGAGAATTTTCTTTCGTCAAAATTTTTCAGAAAACCACGTTTTAAGGAAATCCCGCATCGTGCAAAATCATCTTCTTTTTCCTAAACAACATGTTGTAACACGAAAAGCGTTGGTGTTGCGTGTATGTGTAAGCGTGGAGACTCAAAAGAGAAGGCACAGGAGAGTGTTCTCATGAAAGAATATGTAAGAATACCACGTTAAAAGGAAATACAATTTTGCAGAGTAAAGAAAAATAAGTACATATTGGAAACACTTTACGAGAAGAAATAATGCATCATAAAAAATGAGCTTGTATCTCCTAAACAACACGTTGTAACTCGAAAAGATTTGGTGTGTCATGTACGTCTAAAAGTGTAGCCTCAAACGAGAACCCACAGGAGAATTTTCTTTCATCAAAATTTGTCTGAAACCACTTTTTAAGGAAATAGCGCATCGTGCGAAATTATCTTGTTTTTCCTAAACAACACGTTGTAACTCGAAAAGCTTTGGTGTTGCATGTATGTCTAAGCATGTAGCCTCAAAAGAGAATGCACAGGAGAGTTTTCTCTCGAAAGAATATGTAAGAATACCACGTTATAAGGAAATACAGTGTTGCAGAATAAAGACAACTACGTACGTATTGGAAACACTTTAAGAGAAGAAATAACGCATTGTACAAAATTAGCTTGTATCTCCTAAACAACACATTGTAACTCGAAAAGATTTGGTGTGGCTCGTACCTCTACATGTGTAGCCTCAAAAGAGAACCCAGAGGAGAACTTTCTTCCGTCAAAATTTGTCTGAAAACCACGTTTTATGGAAATCTCGCATCGTGCGAAATTATCTTCTTTTTCCTAAACAACACGTTGTAACTCGAAAAGCTTTGGCGTGCGTGTTCGTCTAAGCGTGTAGCCTCAAAAGAGCATGCACAGGAGAGTTTTCCCTCGAAAGAATATGTAAGAATACCACGTTATAAGAAAATACAGTGTTGCAGAGTAAAGATAAATAACGACATATTGGAAACAATTTAGGGAAGAAATAACGCATCGTACAAAATTTGCTTGTATCTCCTAAACAACACGTTATAACTCGAAAATATTTGGTGTGGCTCGTACTTCTACACTTGTAGCCTCAAAAGAGAACCAACAGGAGAACTTTTTTTCGTCAAAATTTGTCAAAGAACCACGTTTTAAGGAAATCCCGCATCGTGCAAAATTATCTTGTTTTTTCTAAACAACACGTTGTAACTCGAAAAGCTTTGGTGTTGCGTGTATGTCTGAGCATGTTGCCTCTAAAGACAATGCACAGGAGAGTTTTCTCTCAAAAGAACATGTAATAATACAACGTTAAAAGGAAATACAGTGTTGCAGAGTAAAGACAAATACGTACGTATTGGAAACACTTTACGAGAAGAAATAACGCATCATACAAAATTAGCTTGTATCTCCTAAACAACACGTGGTAACTCTAAAGGATTTGGTGTGGCGTGTACGTCTAAATGTGTAGCCCCAAAAGTGAACCGACAGGAGAATTTTCTTTCGTCAAAATTTGTCAGAAAACCACGTTTTAAGGAAATCCTGCATCGTGCGAAATTATCTTGTTTTTCCTAAACAACATGTTGTAACTCGAAAAGCTTTGGTGTTGCCTGTATGTCTAAGTGTGTAGCCTCAAAAGAGAACGCACAGGATAGTTTTCTCTCGAAATAATATGTAAGAATACCACGTTATAGGAAACACAGTGTTGCAGAGCAGACAAATATGTACATATTGGAAACACTTTACGAGAAGAAGTAACGCATCGTAGAAAATTAGCTTGTATCTCCTAAACAAAACGTTGTAACTCGAAAAGATTTGGTGCGGCGTGTACGTCTAAACGTGTAGCCTCAAAAGAGAACCCACAGGAGAATTTTCTTTCGTCAAAATTTTTCAGAAAACCATGTTTTAAGGAAATCCCGCATCGTGCCAAATCATCTTCTTTTTCCTGAAAAACATGTTGTAACTCGAAAAGCTTTGGAGTTGGGTGTATGTCTAAGCTTGTAGCCTCAAAAGAGAATGCACAGGAGAGTTTTCTCTCGAAAGAATTTGTAAGAATACCATGTTATGAGAAAATACAGTGTTGCAGAATAAAGACAAATACGTACGTATTGGAAACACTTTAAGAGAGGAAATAACACATCGTACAAAATTATCTTGTATCTCCTAAACAACAATTGGAACTCGAAAAGATTTGTTGTGGCTCGTACTTCTACACGTGTAGCCTCAAAAGAGAACCCACAGGAAAACTTTCTTTCGTCAAAATTTTTCAGAAAACCACGTTTTATGGAAATCTCGCATCGTGCGAAATTATCTTGCTTTTCCTAAACAACACATTGTAACTCGAAAATCTTTGGCGTTGCGTGTATGTCTAAGCGTGTAGCCTCTAAAGAGTACGCACAGGAGAGTTTTCTCTCAAAAGAACATGTAAGAATACAACGTTATAAGGGAATACAGTGTTGCAGAGTAAAGACAAATACATACTTGATGGAAACACTTTACGAGAAGAAATAACGCATTGTAAAAAATTAGCTTGTATCTCCTAAACAACACGTGGTAACTCGAAAGGACTTGGTGTGGCGTGTACGTCTAAACGTGTAGCCTGAAAAGAGAACCCATAGGAGAATTTTCTTTCTTCAAAATTTTTCAGAAAATCACGTTTTAACGAAATCCCGCATCCTGCGAAATTATCTTGTTTTTCCTAAACAACAAGTTGTAACTCGAAAAGCTTTGGTGTTGCGTGTATGACTAAGTGTGTAGCCACAAAAGGGAATGCACAGGAGAGTTTTCTCTCGAAAGAATATGTAAGAATACCACGTTATAAGGAAATACAGTGTTGCAGAGTAAAGACAAATACGTACATATTGGAAACACTTTAAAAGAAGAAATATCGCATCATATAAAATTAGCTTGTGTCTCCTAAACAACTCGTTGTAACTCGAAAAGTTTTGGTGTGACGTGTACGTCTCAACGTGTAGCCTCAAAAGAGAACCCACAGGAGAATTTTCTTTCATCAAAATTTGTCAGAAACCACGTTTTAAGGAAATCTCGCATTGTGCGAAATTATCTAGTTTTTCCTAAACAACACGTTGTAACTCGAACATCTTTGGTGTTGTGTGTATGTCTAAGCATGTAGCCTCAAAAGAGAACACACAGGAGAGTTTTCCCTCAAAAGAATATGTAAGAATATCACATTATAAGGAAATACAATGTTGCAGAGTAAAGACAAATACGTATGTATTGGAAACACTTTACGAGAAGAACTAATGCATCATACAAAATTAGCTCGTATCTCCTAAACAACCGGTTGTAACTCGAAAGGATTTGGTGTGGCGTGTACGGCTAAACGTGTAGCCTCAAAAGAGAACCCACAGGAGAATTTTCTTTCGTCAAAATATGTGAGAAAACCACGTTTTAAGGAAATCCCTCATCGTGCAAAATTATCTTGTTTTTCCTAAACAACAAGTTGTAACTCGAAAAGCTTTGGTGTTGCGTGTATGTCTAAGCGTGTAGCCTCAAAAAAGAATGTAAAGGAGAGTTTTTTCTCGAAAGAATATTTAAGAATACCACGTTATAAGGAAATACATTGTTGCAGTGTAAAGACAAATACGTACATATTGGAAACTCTCTACGAGAAGAAATAACGCATCGTAAAAAATTAACTTGTTTCTCCTAAACAACACGTTGTAACTCGAAAAGATTTGGTGTGGCGTGTACGTCTAAACGTGTAGCCTCAAAAGAGAACCCACAGGACAATTTTCTTTCCTTAAATTTTTTTCAGAAAACCGCGTTTTAAGGAAATCCAACATCGTGCGAAATCATCTTCTTTTTCCTAAACAACATGTTGTAACTCAAAAAGCTTTGGTGGTGCGTGTATGTCTAAGCGTGGAGCCACAAAAGCGAAGGCACAGGAGAGTTTTCTCTCGAAAGAATATGTAAGAATAGACGTTATAAAGAAATACAATTTTGCCGAGTAAAGGCAAATAAGTACATATTGGAAACACTTTAGGAGAAGAAATAACGCATCGGACAAAATTAGCCTGTATCTCCTAAACAACACGTGGTAACTCGAAAAGGTTTGGTTTGGCGTGTACGTCTAAACGTGTAGCCGCAAAAGAGAACACAAAGGAGAATTTTCTTTCCTCATAATTTGTCAGAAAACCACGTTTTAAGGAAATCCCCCATCGTGCGAAATTATCTTGTTTTTCCTAAACAACAACTTGTAACACGAAAAGCTTTGGTGTTGCATGTATGTCTCAGTGTGTAGCCTCAAAAGAGAATGCACAGGAGAGTTTTCTCTCGAAAGAACATGTAAGAATACAACGTTATAAGGAAATACAGTGTTGGAGAGTAAAGACAAATACGTACATATTGGAAACACTTTACGAGAAGAAATGACACATCATAAAATATAAGCTTGTATCTCCTAAACAACAAGTGGTAACTCGAAAAGATTTGGTTTGGCGTGTACGTCTAAAAGTGTAGCCTCAAAAGAGACCCCACAGGAGAATTTTCTTTCTTCAAAATTTGTCAGAAAACCACGATATAAAGAAATCCCTCATCATGCAAAATTATCTTGTTTTTCCTAAACAACATGTTGTAACTCGAAAAACGTTGGTGTTGTTTGTATGTCTAAGCGTGTAGCCTCAAAAGAGGATGAAAAGGAGAGTTTTTTCTAGAAAGAATATGTAAGAATACCACGTTATAAGGAAATAGAGTGTTGCAGAGTAAAGACAGATACGTACATATTGGAAACACTTTACGAGAAGAAATAACGCATCGTAAAAAATTAACTTGTATCTCCTAAACAACAGGTTGTAACTCGAAAAAATTCGGTGTGGCGTGTACATCTAAACGTGTTGCCTCAAAAGAGAACCCACAGGACAATTTTCTTTCGTTAAAAATTTTCAGAAAACCACGTTTTAAGGAAATCCAGCATCGTGCGAAATCATCTTCTTTTTCCTAAACAACATGTTGTAACTCAAAAAGCTTTGGTGTTGCGTGTATGTCTAAGCGTGGAGCCTCAAAAGCGAAGTTACAGGAGAGTTTTCTCTCGAAAGAATATGTAAGAATACCACGTTATAAAGAAATACAATTTTGCAGAGTAAAGGCAAATAAGTACATATTGGAAACACTTTAGGAGAAGAAATAACGCATCATAACGCATCGTACAAAATTAGCTTGCATCTCCTAAACAACACGTGGTAACTCGAAAAGATTTGGTTTGGCGTGTACGTCTAAACGTGTAGCCTCAAAAGAGAACACAAAGGAGAATTTTCTTTCGTCAAAATTTTCAGAAAACCACGTTTTAAGGAAATCCCGCATCGTGCGAAATTATCTTGTTTTTCCTAAACAACACCTAGTAACTCGAAAAGCTTTGGTGTTGCGTGTATGTCTCAGCGTGTAGCCTCAAAAGAGAATGCACAGGAGAGGTTTCTCTCGAAAGATCATGCAAGAATACAACGTTATAAGGAAATACAGTGTTGCAGAGTAAAGACAAATACGTACTTATTGGAAACACTTTACAAGAAGAAATTACGCATCATTCAATATTAGCTTGTATGTCCTAAACAAAAAGTGGAAACTCGAAAACATTTGGTTTGGCGTGTACGTCTAAAAGTGTAGCCTCAAAAGAGAACCCACTGGAGAATTTTCTTTCTTCAAAATTTGTCAGAAAACCACGTTTTAACGAAATCCCGCATCCTGCGAAATTATCTTGTTTTTCCTAAACAACAAGTTGTAACTCGAAAAGCTTTGGTGTTGCGTGTATGTCTAAGTGTGTAGCCTCAAAAGGGAATGCACAGGAGAGTTTTCTCTCAAAAGAATATGTAAGAATACCCCGTTATAAGGAAATACAGTGTTGCAGAGTAAAGACAAATACGTACATATTGGAAACACTTTACGAGAAGAATTAACGCATCGTACAAAATTAGCTTGAATCTCCTAAACAACACGTTGTTACTCGAAAAGATTTGGTGTGGCCTGTACGTCTAAACGTGTAGCCTCAAAAGAGATCCCACAGGAGAATTTTCTTTCATCAAAATTTGTCAGAAACCACGTTTTAAGGAAATCTCGCATTGTGTGAAATTATCTAGTTTTTCCTAAACAACATGTTGTAACTCGAAAAGCTCTGGTGTTGCGTTATGTCTAAGCGTGTAGCCTCAAAAGAGAAAGCACAGGAGAGTTTTCTCTCGAAAGAATATGTAAGAATGCCACGTTATAAGGAAATACAATGTTGCAGAGTAAAGACAAACACATACGTATTGGAAACACTTTACGAGAAGAATTAACGCGTAGTACAAAATTAGCTTGTATCTCCTAAACAACAAGTTGTAACTCGAAAAGATTTGGTGTGGCCTGTACGTCTAAACGTGTAGCCTCAAAGGAGAACCCACAGGAGAATTTTCTTTCATCAAAATTTTTCACAGAACCAAGTTTTAAGGAAATCCCGCATCGTGTGAAACCATCTTCTTTTTCCTAAACAACATATTGTAACTCGAAAACCTTTAGTGTTGCGTGTATGTCTAAGCGTGGAGCCTCAAAAGAGAAGGCACAGGATAGTTTTCTCTCGAGAGAATATGTAAGAATACCACGTTATTAGGAAATACAATTTTGCAGAGTAAAGACAAATAAGTACATATTGGAAACACTTTACGAGAAGAAATAATACATCATACAAACTTACCTTGTATCTCCTAACAACACGTGGTAACTCGAAAAGATTTGGTTTGGCGTGTACGTCTAAACGTGTAGCCTCAAAAGAGAACCAACAGGAGAATTTTCTTTCATCAAAATTAGATAACCACGTTTTAAGGAAATCCCGCATCGTGCAAAATTATCTTGTTTTTCCTAAACAACACGTTGTAACTCGAAAAGCTTTGGTGTTGCGTGTATATCTAAGCGTGTAGCCTCAAAAGAGAATGCACAGGAGAGTTTTCTCTCAAAGGAACATGTAAGACTACAACGTTATAAGGAAATACAGTGTTGCAGAGTAAAGACAAAAACATAAATATTGGAAACACTTTACGAGAAGAAATGACGCATCATAAAATATAAGCTTGTATCTCCTAAACAACAAGTGGTAACTCGAAAAGATTTGGTTTGGCGTGTACGTCTAAAAGTGTAGCCTCAAAAGAGACCCCACAGGAGAATTTTCTTTCTTCAAAATTTGTCAGAAAACCACGTTATAAGGAAATCCCGCATCCTGGGAAATTATCTTGTTTTTCCTAAACAACAAGTTGTAACTCGAAAAGCTTTGGTGTTTCATGTATGTTTAAGTGTGTAGCCTCTAAAGGGAATGCCCAGGAGAGTTTTCTATCGAACGAATATGTAAGAATACCACGTTATAAGGAAATACAGTGTTGCAGAGTAAAGACAAATACGTACATATTGGAAACACTTTATGAGAAGAAATAACGCATCGTTCAAAATTAGCTTGTATCTCCTAAACAACACGTTGTAACTCGAAAAGATTTGGTGTGGCCCGTATGTCTACACGTGTAGCCTCAAAAGAGAACCCACAGGAGAATTTTCTTTCGTCAAAATTTGTCAGAAAACCACGTTTTAAGGAAATCCCGCATCGTGCAAAATTATCTTGTTTTTCCTAAACAACACGTTGTAACTCGAAAAGCTTTGGTGTTGCGAGTATGTCTAAGCGTGTAGCCTCTAAAGAGTACACACAGGAGTGTTTTCTCTCGAAAGAACATGTAAGAATACAACGTTATAAGGAATACAGTGTTGCAGAGTAAAGACAAAAACATACTTGTTGGAAACACTTTACGAGAAGAAATAACGCATTGTAAAAAATTAGCTTCTATCTCCTAAACAACACGTGGTAACTCGAAAGGACTTGGTGTGGCGTGTACGTCTAAATGTGTAGCCTCAAAAGAGAACCCATAGGAGAATTTTCTTTCATCAAAATTTGTCAGAAAACACGTTGTATGGAATTCTCGCTTCGTGCGAAATTTTCTAGTTTTTCCTAAACAACACATTGTAACTCGAAAAGCTTTGGTGTTGCGTGTATGTCTAAGCGTGTAGCCTCAAAAGAGAACGCACAGGAGAGTTTTCTCTTGAACGAATATGTAAGAATACCACGTTATAAGGAAATACAGTGTTGCACAGAAAAGACAATTACGTACCATTGGAAACACTTTAAGAGAAGAAATAATGCATCGTACAAAATTAGCTTGTATCTCCTAAACAACACGTTGTAACTCGAAAAGATTTGGTGTGGCTCGTACGTCTACACGTGTAGCCTCAAAAGAGAACCCACAGGATAACTTTCTTTCTTCAAAATTTTTCAGAAAACCACGTTTTAAGTAAATCCCGCATCGTGAAAATTATCTTGTTTTTCCTTAAAAACACGTTGTAACTCGAAAAGCTTTGTTGTTGCGTGTATGTCTAAGCGTGTAGCCTCTAAAGAGTATGCACAGGAGAGTTTTCTCTAGAAAGAACATGTAAGAATACAACGTTATAAGGAAATACAGTGTTGCAGAGTAAAGACAAATACATACTTGTTGGAAACACTTTACAAGAAGAAATAATGCATCGTAAAAAATTAGCTTGTATCTCCTAAACAACACGTGGTAACTCGAAAGGACTTCATGTGGCGTGTACGTCTAAACGTGTAGCCTCAAAAGAGAACCAATAGGAGAATTTTCTTTCTTCAAAATTTGTCAGAAAATCACGTTTTAACGAAATCCCGCATCCTGCGAAATTATCTTGTTTTTCCTAAACAACAAGTTGTAACTCGAAAAGCTTTGGTGTTGCGTGTATGTCTACGTGTGTAGCCACAAAAGCGAATGCACAGGAGAGTTTTCTCTCGAAAGAATATGTAAGAATACCACGTTGTAGGAAATACAGTGTTGCAGAGTAAAGACAAATACGTACATATTGGAAACACTTTAAGAGAAGAAATAACGCATCGTACAAAATTAGATTGTATCTCCTAAACATCACGTTGTAACTCGAAAAGATTTGGTGTGATGTATACGTCTAAACGTGTAGCCTTAAAAGAGAACCCACAGGAGAATTTTCTTTCAACAAAATTTGTCAGAAACCACGTTTTAAGGAAATCTCGCATCGTGCGAAATTATCTTGTTTTCCCTAAACAACACGTTGTAACTCGAAAAGCTTTGGTGTTGCATGTATATCTAAGCATGTAGCCTCAAAAGAGAACACACAGGAGAGTTTTCCCTCGAAAGAATATGTAAGAATATCACATTATAAGGAAATACAGAGTTGCAGAGTAAAGACAAATACGTATGTATTGGAAACACTTTACGAGAAGAAATAACGCAACACACATTATTAGCTTGTATCTCCTAAACAACAGGTTGTAACTCGAAAGGATTTGGTGTGGCGTGTACAGCTAAACGTGTAGCCTCAAAAGAGAACCCACAGAAGAATTTTCTTTCGTCAAAATATGTGAGAAAACCACGTTTTAAGGAAATCCCTCATCGTGCAAAATTATCTTGTTTTTCCTAAACAACAAGTTGTAACTCGAAAAGCTTTGGTTTTGCGTGTATGTCTAAGCGTGTAGCCTCAAAAGAGAATGTAAAGGAGAGTTTTTTCTAGAAAGAATATGTAAGAATACCACGTTATAAGGAAAAACAGTGTTGCAGAGTAAAGACAAATACGTACATATTGGAAATACTTTATGAGAAGAAATAACGCATCGTAAAAAATTAACTTGTATCTCCTAAACAACACGTTGTAACTGGAAAAGATTTGGTGTGGCGTGTTCGTCTAAACGTGTAGCCTCAAAAGTGAACCCACCGGACAATTTTCTTTCGTTAAATTTTTTCAGAAAACCACGTTTTAAGGAAATCCCGCATCATGCAAAATCATCTTGTTTTTCCTAAACAACATGTTGTAACTCAAAAAGCTTTGGTGTTGCGTGTATGTTTAAGCGTGGAGCCTCAAAAGCGAAGGCACAGGTGAGTTTTCTCTCGAAAGAATATGTAAGAATACCACGTTATAAAGAAATACAATTTTGCAGAGTAAAGGCAAATAAGTACATATTGGAAACACTTTAGGAAAAGAAATAACGCATCGTACAAAATTAGCTTGTATCTCCTAAACAACACGTTGTAACATGAAAAGTTTTGGTTTGGCGTGTATGTCTAAACGTGTAGCCTCAAAAGAGAACACAAAGGAGAATTTTCTTTCGTCAAAATTTGTCAGAAAACCACGTTTTAAGGAAATCCCGCATAATGCGAAATTATCTTGTTTTTCCTAAACAACACGTTGTAACTCGAAAAGCTTTGATGTTGCGTGTATGTCTAAGCGTGTAGCCTCAAAAGAGAATGCACAGGAGAATTTTCTCTCAAAAGAACATGTAAGAATACAACGTTATATGGAAATACAGTGTTGCAGAGTAAAGACAAATATGTACATATTGGAAACACTTTACGAGAAGAAATTACGCATCATGAAATATTAGCTTGTATCTCCTAAACAAAAAGTGGAAACTCACAAACATTTCGTTTGGTGTGTATGTCTAAACGTGTAGCCTCAAAAGAGAGCGCACTGGAGAATTTTCTTTCTTCAAAATTTGTCAGAAAACCACGTTTTAACGAAATCCCGCATCCTGCAAAATTATCTTGTTTTTCCTAAACAACAAGTTGTAACTCGAAAAGCTTTGGTGTTGCGTGTATGTCTAAGTGTGTAGCCTCAAAAGGATATGCAAGGAGAGTTTTCTCTCGAAAGAATATGTAAGAATACCACGTTATAAGGAAATACAGTGTTGCAGAGTAAAGACAAATACGTACATATTGGAAACACTTTAAGAGAAGAAATAAAAAATCGTACAAAATTAGCTTGTATCTCCTAAACAACAGGTTGTAACTCGAAAATATTTGGTGTGCCGTGTACGTCTAAACGTGTAGCCTCAAAAGAGAACCGACAGGAGAATTTTTTATCGTCAAAATATGTGAGAAAACCACGTTTTAAGGAAATCCCTCATCGTGCAATATTATCTTGTTTTTCCTAAACAACAAGTTGTAACTCGAAATCTTTGGTGTTGTGTGTATGTCTAAGCGTGTAGCCTCAAAAGAGAATGCAAAGGAGAGTTTTTTCTCCAAAGAATATGTAACAATACCACGTTATAAGGAAATACAGAGTTGCAGAGTAAAGACAAATACGTACATATTGGAAACACTTTAGAGAAGAAATAACGCATCATACAAAATTAGCTTGTATCTCCTAAACAACACGTTGTAACTCGAAAAGATTTGATGTCGCATGTACGTATAAAAGTGTAGCCTCAAAAGAGAACCCACAGGAGAATTTTCTTTGGTCAAATTTGTCAGAAAACCACATATGAAGGAAATCCTGCATCGTGGGAAATTATCTTGTTTTTCCTAAACAACACGTTGTAACTCGAAAAGATTTGGTGTTGCGTGTTTGTCTCAGTGTGTAGCCTCAAAAGAGAACACACAGTAGAGTTTTCACTAGAAAAAATATGTAAGAATACCAGGTTATAAGGAAATACAGTGTTGCAGAGTAAAGACAAATACGTACTTATTGGAAACACTTTACAAGAAGAAATAACGCATCATACAAAATTAGCTTGTATCTCCTAAACAACAGGTTGTAACTCGAAAGGATTTGGTGTGGCATGTACGTCTAAACGTGTAGCGTCAAAAGAGAACCCACAGGAGAATTTTCTATCGTCAAAATTTGTGAGAAAACCACGTTTTAAGGAAATCCCTCATCGTGAAAAATTATCTTGTTTTTCTTAAACAACACGTTGTAACTCGAAAAGCTTTGGTGTTGCGTTTATGTCTAAGCATGTAGCCTCAAAAGAGAACGCAAAGGAGAGTTCTTTCTTGAAAGAATATATAAGAATACCACGTTATAAGGAAATACAGTGTTGTAGAGTAAAGACAAATACGTACATATTGGAAACACTTTATGAGAAGAAAAAACACATCGTACAAAATTAGCTTGTATCTCCTAAACACACGTTGTAACTCTAAATGATTTGGTGTGGCGTGTACGTCTAAATGTGTAGCCTCAAAAGAGAACCCACAGGAGAATTTTCTTTGGTCAAATTTGTCAGAAAACCACGTATTAAGGAAATCCCGCATCGTGCGAAATTATCTAGTTTTTCCTAAACAACGCGTTGTAACTCGAAAAGCTTTGGTGTTGCGTGTATGTCTAAGCGTGTAGCCTCAAAAGAGAACACACAGGAGAGTTTTCTCTCGAAAGAATATGTAAGAATACCACGTTATAAGGAAGTACACTGTTGCAGAATAATGACAAATACTTACGTATTGGAAACCCTTAAACTTTACGAGATTAAATAAAGCATCGTACAAAATTAGCTTGTATCTCCTAAACAACACGTTGTAACTCGAAAAGATTTGGTGTGGCGTGTACATCTAAACGTGTAGCCTCAAAAGAGAACCACAGAACAATTTTCTTTCGTCAAAATTTGTCAGAAAACCACGTTTTAAGGAAATCCCGCATCGTGAGAAATTATCTTGTTCTTCCTAAAAAACACGTTGTAACTCGAAAAGCTTTGGTGTTGCGTGTATGTCTAAGCATGTAGCCTCAAAAGAGAACGCACAGGAGAGTTTTCTCTCGAAAGAATATGGAAGAATACCACGTTATAAGGAAATACAGTGTTGCAGAGTAAAGACAAATACATACTTATTGGAAACACTTTAAGAGAAGAAATAACGCATCGTTCAAAATTAGCTTGTATCTCCTAAACAACAGGTTGTAACTCGAAAAGATTTGATGTGGCGTGTACAGCTAAACGTGTAGCCTCAAAAGAGAAACCACAAGGAGAATTTTCTTTGGTCAAAATTTGTCAGAAAACCACGTATTAAGGAAACCCCGCATCGTGTGAAATTATCTTGTTCTTCCAAAACAACAAGTTGTAACTCGAAAAGCTTTGGTGTTGCTTGTTTGTCTAAGCGTGTAGCCTCAAAAGAGAATGCACAGGAGAGTTTTCTCTCGAAAGAATATGCAAGAATACCACGTTATAAGGAAAACAGTGTTGCAGAGTAAAGGCAAATACGTACGAATTGGAAACACTTAAACTTTACGAGAAGAAATAACGCATCTTAAAAAATTAGCTTGTATCTCCTAAACAACACGTTGTAACTCAAAAAGATTTGGTGTGGCGTGTACGTCTACACGTGTAGCCTCAAAAGAGAACCCACAGAATAACTTTCTTTCTTCAAAATTTTTCAGAAAACCACGTTTTAAGTAAATCCCGCATCGTGAAAATTATCTTGTTTTTCCTTAAAAACACGTTGTAACTCGAAAAGCTTTGTTGTTGCGTGTATGTCTAAGCGTGTAGCCTCAAAAGAGAACGCACAGGGGAGTTTTCTCTCGAAAGAATATGTAAGAATACCACGTTATTAGGAAATAGAGAGTTGCAGAGTAAAGACAAAAACGTATGTATTGGAAACACTTAAACTTTACGAGAAGAAATAACGCATCGTAAAAAAAATTAGCTTGTATCTCCTAAACAGCATGGTGTAACTCAAAAAGATTTGGTGTGGTGTGTACGTCTAAAGGTGTAGCCTCAAAAGAGAACCCACAGGAGTATTTTCTTTCGTCAAAATTTGTCAGAACACCACGTTTAAGGAAATCCTGCATCGTGGGAAATTATCTTGTTCTTCCTAAACAACACGTTGTAACTAGAAAAGCTTTGCTGTTGCGTGTATGTCTAAGCTTGTAGCCTCAAAAGAGAACGCACAGGAGAGTTTTCTCTCAAAAGAATATGAAAGAATACCACGTTATAAGGAAATACAGTGTTGCAGAGTAAAGACAAACACGTATGTATTGGAAACCCTTAAACTTTACGAGATGAAATAAAGCATCGTACAAAATTAGATTGTATCTCCTAAACAACACGTTGTAACTCGAAAAGATTTGGTGTGGCATGTACGTCTAAACGTGTAGCCTCAAAAGAGAACCCACAGGACAATTTTCTTTCGTCAAAATTTTTCAGAAAACCACGTTTTAAGGAAATACCGCATCGTGAGAAATTATCTTGTTCTTCCTAAACAACACGTTTTAACTCGAAAAGCTTTGGTGTTGGGTGTATGTCTAAGCGTGTAGCCCCAAAAGAGAACGCATAGGAGAGTTTTCTCTCGAAAGAATATGTAAGAATACCACGTTATAAGGAAATACAGTGTGGCAGAGTAAAGACAAATACGTACGTACTTGAAACACTTTATGAGAGAAATAACGCATCTTGCAAAATTAGCTTGTATGTCCTAAACAACATGTTGTAACTCGAAAAGATTTGGTGTGGCGTGTATGTCTAAACGTGTATCCTCAAAAGAGAACCCACAGGAGAGTTTTCTTTCGTCAAAATTTGTCAGAAAACCACGTTTTAAGGAAATCCCGCATCGTGCGAAATTATCTTGTTTTTCCTAAACAACACGTTGTAACTCGAAAAGCTTTGGGGTTGCGTGTATGTCTAAGTGTGTAGCCTCTAAAGGGAATGCAAGGAGAGTTTTCTCTCGAAAGAATATGTAAGAATACCACGTTATAAGGAAATACAGTGTTGCAGCGTAAAGACAAATACGTACATATTGTAAACACTTTAAGAGAAGAAATAAAAATTCGTACAAAATTAGCTTGTATCTCATAAACAACACGTTGTAACTCGAAAATATTTGGTGTGACGTGTACGTCTAAACGTGTAGCCTCAAAAGAGAACCGACAGGAGAATTTTTTATCGTCAAAATATGTACGAAAACCACGTTTATTGAAATCCCTCAGCGTGCAAAATTATCTTGTTTTTCCTAAACAACAAGTTGTAACTCGAAAAGTTTTGGTGTTTCGTGTATGTCTAAGCGTGTAGCCTCAAAAGAGAATGCAAAGGAGAGTTTTTTCTCGAAAGAATATGTAAGAATACCACGTTATAAGGAAATACAGTATTGCAGAGTAAAGACAAATACGTACATATTGGAAACACTTTACGAGAAGAAATAATGCATCATACAAAATTAGCTTGTATCTCCTAAACAACACGTTGTAACTCGAAAAGATTTGATGTGGTGTGTACGTCTAAACGTGTAGCCTCAAAAGAGAACACACAGGAGAATTTTCTTTGGTCAAATTTGTCAGAAAACCACGTATTAAGGAAATCCTGCATTGTGGGAAATTATCTTGTTTTTCCTAAACAACACGTTGTAACTCGAAAAGGCTTGGTGTTGCGTGTTTGTCTCAGTGTGTAGCCTCAAAAGAGAACACACAGGAGAGTTTTCATTAGAAAGAATATGTAAGAATACCAGGTTATAAGGAAATACAGTGTTGCAGAGTAAAGACAAATACGTACTTATTGGAAACACTTTACGAGAAGCAATAACGCACCATACAAAATTAGCTTGTATCTCCTAAACAACAGGTTGTAACTCGAAAGGATTTGGTGGGGCATGTACGTCTAAACGTGTAGCCTCAAAAGCGAACCCACAGGAGAATTTTCTATCGTCAAAATTTGTGAGAAAACTACGTTTTAAGGAAATCCCTCATCGTGCAAAATTATCTTCTTTTTCTTAAACAACACGTTGTAACTCGAAAAGCTTTGGTGTTGCGTGTATGTCTAAGCATGTAGCCTCAAAAGAGAAGGCAAAGGATAGTTCTTTCTCGAAAGAATATATAAGAATACCACGTTATAAGTAAATACAGTGTTGCAGAGTAAAGACAAATACCTACATATTGGAAACACTTTACGAGAAGAAATAATGCATCGTACAAAATTAGCTTGTATCTCGTAAACAACACGTTGTAACTCTAAATGATTTGGTGTGGCATGTACGTCTAAACGTGTAGCCTCAAAAGAGAACCCACAGGAGAATTTTCTTTGGTCAAATTTGTCAGAAAACCACGTATTAAGGAAATCCTGCATCGTGCGAAATTATCTTGTTTTTCCTAAACAACACGTTTTAACTCGAAAAGCTTTGGTGTTGCGTGTATGTCTCAGCATGTAGCCTCAAAAGAGAACACACAGGAGAGTTTTCTCTCAAAAGAATATGTAAGAATACCACGTTATAAGGAAATACATTGTTTCAGAGTAAAGACAAATAGGTATGTATTGGAAACCCTTAAACTTTACGAGATGAAATAAAGCATCGTACAAAATTAGCTCGTATCTCCTAAACAACACGTTGTAACTCGAAAAGACTTTGTGTGGCGTGTACGTCTAAACGTGTAGCCTCAAGAGAGAACCCATAGGAGAATTTTCTTTCGTCAAATATTCAGAAAACCACGTTTATGAAATCCCGCATCGTGCGAAATTATCTTGTTTTTCCTAAACAAAACCTTGTAACTCGAAAAGCTTAGGTGTTGCATGTATGTTTAAGCGTGTAGACTCAAAAGAGAGCACAGAGGAGAGTTTTCTCTCGAAAGAATGTGTAAGGATACCACGTTATAAGAAAATACAGTGTTGCAGATTAAAGACAAATACGTACTTATTGGAAATACTTTATGAGAAGAAATAACATATCGTAAAAAATTAGCTTGTATCTCCTAAACAACACGTTGAAACTCCAAAAGATTTGGTGTGGCGTGTACGTCTAAACGTGTAGCCTCAAAAGAGAACCCACAGGAGAATTTTCTTTGGTCAAAATTTGTCAGAAAACCACGTATTAAGGAAATCCCGCATCGTGTGAAATTATCTTGTTTTTCCTAAACAACGCGTTGTAACTCGAAAAGCTTTGGTGTTGGGTGTATGTCTAAGCGTGTAGCCTCAAAAGAGAACACACAGGAGAGTTTTCTCTCGAAAGAATATGTAAGAATACCACGTTATAAGGAAGTACACTGTTGCAGAATAATGACAAATACTTTCGTATTGGAAACCCTTAAACTTTACGAGATGAAATAAAGCATCGTACAAAATTAGCTTGTATCTCCTAAACAACACGTTGTAACTCGAAAAGATTTGGTGTGGCGTGTACATCTAAATGTGTAGCCTCAAAGAGAACCACAGGACAAATTTCTTTCGTCAAAATTTGTCAGAAAACCACGTCTTAAGGAAATCCCGCATCGTGAGAAATTATCTTGTTCTTCCTAAAAAACATGTTGTAACTCGAAAAGCTTTGGTGTTGCGTGTATGTCTAAGCATGTAGCCTCAAAAGAGAACGCACAGGAGAGTTTTCTCTCGAAAGAATATGTAAGAATACCACGTTATAAGGAAACACAGTGTTGCAGAGTAAAGACAAATATGTACTTATTGGAAACACTTTACGAGAAGAAATAACGCATCGTAAAAAAATTAGCTTGTATCTCCTAAACAACAGGTTGTAACTCGAAAAGATTTGGTGTGGCGTGTACGGCTAAACGTGTAGCCTCAAAAGAGAACGCACAGGAGAATTTTCTTTGGTCAAAATTTGTCAGAAAACCACGTACTAAGGAAACCCCGCATCGTGCGAAATTATCTTGTTTTTCCTAAACAACACATTGTAACTCGAAAAGCTTTGGTGTTGCGTGTATGTCTAAGCATGTAGCCTCAAGAGAGAACGCACAGGAGAGTTTTCTCTCGAAAGAATAGTTAAGAATACCACTTTATAAGGAAGTACAGTGTTGCTGAGTAAAGACAAAAGCGTACATATTGGAAACACTTAAACTTTACGAGATGTATTAAAGCATCGTACAAAATTAGCTTGTATCTCCTAAACAACACGTTTTTACTGGAAAAGATTTGGTGTGGCTTGTACGTCTAAACGTGTAGCCCCAAAAGAGAACCCACAGGACAATTTTCTTTCGTCAAAATTTGTCAGCAAACCTCGTTTTAAGGAAATCCCGCATCGTGAGAAATTATCTTGTTCTTCCTAAACAACACGTTGTAACTCGAAAAGTTTTGGTGTTGCATGTATGTCTAAGCGTGTAGCCTCAAAAGAGAACGCACAGGAGAGTTTTCTCTCGAAAGAATATGTAAGAATACCACGTTATTAGGAAAACAGTGTTGCAGAGTAAAGGCAAATACGTACGTATTGGAAACACTTAAACTTTACGAGAAGAAATAACGCATCTTAAAAAATTAGCTTGTATCTCCTAAACAACACGTTGTAACTCGAAAAGATTTGGTGTGGCGTGTACGTCTAAACGTGTAGCCTCAAAAGAGAAACCTCGGGAGTATTTTCTTTCGTCAAAATTTGTCAGAAAACCACGTTTTAAGGAAATCCAGCATCGTGCTAAATTATCTTGTTTTTCCTAAACAACACATTGTAACTCCAAAAACTGTGGTGTTTCCTGTATGTCTAAGCGTGTAGCCTCAAAAGAGAATGCACAGGAGAGTTTTCTCTCGAAAGAATATGTAAGAATACCACGTTATAAGGAAATACAGAGTTGCAGTGTAAAGACAAAAATGTATGTATTGGAAACACTTAAACTTTATGAGAAGAAATAACGCATCGTAAAAAAAATTAGCTTGTATCTCCTAAACAGCACGGTGTAACTCAAAAAGATTTGGTGTGGTGTGTACGTCTAAAGGTGTAGCCTCAAAAGAGAACCCACAGGAGTATTTTCTTTCATCAAAATTTGTCAGAACACCACGTTTTAAGGAAATCCCGCATCGTGGGAAATTATCTTGTTCTTCCTAAACGACATGTTGTAACTCGAAAGGCTTTGCTGTTGCGTGTATGTCTAAGCTTGTAGCCTCAAAAGAGAATGCACAGGAGAGTTTTCTCTCGAAAGAATATGAAAGAATACCACGTTATAAGGAAATACAGTGTTACAGAGTAAAGACAAACACGTATGTATTGGAAACCCTTAAACTTTACGAGATGAATTAAAGCATCGTACAAAATTAGCTTGTATCTCCTAAACAACACGTTGTAACTCGAAAAGATTTGGTATGCCATGTACGTCTAAACGTGTAGCCTCAAAAGAGAACCCACAGGACAATTTTCTTTCGTCAAAATTTTTCAGAAAACCACGTTTTAAGGAAATCGCGCATCGTGAGAAATTATCTTGTTCTTCCTAAACAACACGTTTTAACTCGAAAAGCTTTGGTGTTGGGTGTATGTCTAAGCATGTAGCCCCAAAAGAGAACGCATAGGAGAGTTTTCTCTCGAAAGAATATATAAGAATACCACGTTATAAGGAAATACAGTGTGGCAGAGTAAAGACAAATACGTACATACTGGAAACACTTTATGAGAGAAATAACGCATCTTGCAAAATTTGCTTGTATGTCCTAAACAACATGTTGTAACTCGAAAAGATTTGGTGTGGCGTGTACGTCTAAACGTGTATCCTCAAAAGAGAACCCAGAGGAGAGTTTTCTTTCATCAAAATTTGTCAGAAAACCACGTTTTAAGGAAATCCCGCATCGTGTGAAATTATCTTGTTTTTCCTAAACAACACGTTGTAACTCGAAAAGCTTTGGTGTTGCGTGTATGTCTAAGTGTGTAGCCTCTAAAAGGAATGCAAGGAGAGTTTTCTCTCGAAAGAATATGTAAGAATACCACGTTATAAGGAAATACAGTGTTGAAGAGTAAAGACAAATACGTACATATTGTAAAACTTTAAGAGAAGAAATAAAAAATCATACAAAATTAGCTTGTATCTCCTAAACAACACGTTGTAACTCGAAAATATTTGGTGTGATGTGTACGTCTAAATGTGTAGCCTAAAAAGAGAACCGACAGGAGACTTTTTTATCGTCAAAATATGTAAGAAAACCACGTTTTACGGAAATCCCTTATCGTGCAAAATTATCTTGTTTTTCCTAAACAGTGCGTTGTAACTCGAAAAGCTTTGGAGTTGCGTGTATGTCTAAGCGTGTAGACTCAAAAGAGAGCACACAGGAGAGTTTTCTCTAAAAAGAATATGTAAGAATACCACCTTATAAGGAAATACAGTGTTGCAGAGTAAAGACAAATACGTACTTATTGGAAACACTTTATGAGAAGAAAAAACGCATCGTAAAAAATTAGCTTGTATCTCCTAAACAACACGTTGTAACTCGAAAAGATTTGGTGTGACCTGTACGTCTAAACGTGTAGCCTCAAAAGAGAACACACAGGAGAATTTTCTTTGGTCAAAATTTGTCAGAAAACCACGTATTAAGGAAATCCCACATCGTGCGAAATTATCTTGTTTTTCCTAAACAACGCGTTGTAACTCGAAAAGCTTTAGTGTTGCGTGTATGTCTAAGCGTGTAGCCTCAAAAGAGAACACACAGGAGAGTTTTCTCCCGAAAGAATATGTAAGAATACCACATTATAAGGAAGTACACTGTTGCAGAATAATGACAACTACTTTCGTATTGGAAACCCTTAAACTTTACGAGATGAAATAAAGCATCGTACAAAATTAGCTTGTATCTCCTAAACAACACGTTGTAACTCGAAAAGATTTGGTGTGGCGTGTACATCTAAACGTGTAGCCTCAAAGAGAACCACAGGACAAATTTCTTTCGTCAAAATTTGTCAGAAAACCACGTTTTAAGGAAATCCCGCATCGTGAGAAATTACCTTGTTCTTCCTAAAAAACACGTTGTAACTCGAAAAGCTTTGGTGTTGCGTGTATGTCTAAGCATGTAGCCTCAAAAGAGAACGCACAGGAGAGTTTTCTCTCGAAAGAATATGTAAGAATACCACGTTATAAGGAAACACAGTGTTGCAGAGTAAAGACGAATACGTACTTATTGGAAACACTTTACGAGAAGAAATAACGCATCGTAAAAAAATTAGCTTGTATCTCCTAAACAACAGGTTGTAACTCGAAAAGATTTGGTGTGGCGTGTACGGCTAAACGTGTAGCCTCAAAAGAGAACCCACAGGCGTATTTTCTTTCATCAAAATTTGTCAGAAAACCACGTTTTAAGGAAATCCCGCATCGTGAGAAATTACCTTGTTCTTCCTAAAAAACACGTTGTAACTCGAAAAGCTTTGGTGTTGCGTGTATGTCTAAGCATGTAGCCTCAAAAGAGAACGCACAGGAGAGTTTTCTCTCGAAAGAATATGTAAGAATACCACGTTATAAGGAAACACAGTGTTGCAGAGTAAAGACAAATACGTACTTATTGGAAACACTTTACGAGAAGAAATAACGCATCGTAAAAAAATTAGCTTGTATCTCCTAAACAACAGGTTGTAACTCGAAAAGATTTGGTGTGGCGTGTACGGCTAAACGTGTAGCCTCAAAAGAGAACCCACAGGAGTATTTTCTTTCGTCAAAATTTGTCAGAAAACCACGTTTTAAGGAAATCCCGCATCGTGCTAAATTATCTTGTTTTTCCTAAACAACACATTGTAACTCGAAAAGCTGTGGTGTTGCCTGTATGTCTAAGCGTGTAGCCTCAAAAGAGAACGCACAGGAGAGTTTTCTCTCGAAAGAGTATGTAAGAATACCACGTTATAAGGAAATACAGAGTTGCAGTGTAAAGACAAAAACGTATGTATTGGAAACACTTTAACTTTACGGGAAGAAATAATGCATCGTAAAAAAAATTAGCTTGTATCTCCTAAACAGCACGGTGTAACTCAAAAAGATTTGGTGTGGTGTGTACGTCTAAAGGTGTAGCCTCAAAAGAGAACCCACAGGAGAATTTTCTTTCATCAAAATTTGTCAGAACACCACGTTTTAAGGAAATCCCGCATCGTGGGAAATTATCTTGTTCTTCCTAATCAACATGTTGTAACTCGAAAAGCTTTGCTGTTGCGTGTATGTCTAAGCGTGTAGCCTCAAAAGAGAACGCACAGGAGAGTTTTCTCTTGAAAGAATATGAAAGAATACCACGTTATAAGGAAATACAGTGTTGCAGAGTAAAGACAAACACGTATGCATTGGAAACCCTTAAACTTTATGAGATGAAATAAAGCATAGTACAAAATTAGCTTGTATCTCCTAAACAACACGTTGTAACTCGAAAAGATTTGGTGTGGCATGTACGTCTAAACCTGTAGCCTCAAAAGAGAACCCACAGGACAATTTTCTTTCGTCAAAATTTTTCAGAAATCCACGTTTTAAGGAAATCGCGCATCGTGAGAAATTATCTTGTTCTTCCTAAACAACACGTTTTAACTCGAAAAGCTTTGGTGTTGCGTGTATGTCTAAGCATGTAGCCCCAAAAGAGAATGCATAGGAGAGTTTTCTCTCGAAAGAATATGTAAGAATACCACGTTATAAGGAAATACAGTGTGGCAGAGTAAAGACAAATACGTACATACTGGAAACACTTTATGAGAGAAATAACGCATCTTGCAAAATTAGCTTGTATGTCCTAAACAACATGTTGTAACTCGAAAAGATTTGGTGTGGCGTGTTCGTCTAAACGTGTATCCTCAAAAGAGAACCCACAGGAGAGTTTTCTTTCGTCAAAATTTGTCAGAAAACCACGTTTTAAGGAAATCCCGCATCGTGCGAAATTATCTTGTTTTTCCTAAACAACACGTTGTAACTCGAAAAGCTTTGGGGTTGCGTGTATGTCTAAGTGTGTAGCCTCTAAAGGGAATGCAAGGAGAGTTTTCTCTCGAAAGAATATGTAAGAATACCACGTTATAAGGAAATACAGTGTTGCAGATTAAAGACAAATACGTACATATTGTAAAACTTTAAGAGAAGAAATAAAAAATCGTACAAAATTAGCTTGTATCTCCTAAACAACACGTTGTAACTCGAAAATATTTGGTGTGACGTGTACGTCTAAACGTGTAGGCTCAAAAGAGAACCGACAGGAGAATTTTTTATCGTCAAAATATGTAAGAAAACCACGTTATAAGGAAATCCCTTATCGTGCAAAATTATCTTGTTTTTCCTAAACAATGCGTTGTAACTAGAAAAGCTTTGGTGTTGCGTGTATGTCTAAGCGTGTAGACTCAAAAGAGAGCGCACAGGAGAGTTTTCTCTAAAAAGAATATGTAAGAATACCACGTTATAAGGAAATACAGTGTTGCAGAGTAAAGACAAATACGTACTTATTGGAAACACTTTATGAGAAGAAATAACGCATCGTAAAAAATTAGCTTGTATCTCCTAAACAACACGTTGTAACTCGAAAAGATTTGGTGTGACCTGTAGGTCTAAACGTGTAGCCTCAAAAGAGAACCCACAGGAGAATTTTCTTTGGTCAAAATTTGTCAGAAAACCACATATTAAGGAAATCCCGCATCGTGAGAAATTATCTTGTTTTTCCTAAACAACGCGTTGTAACTCGAAAAGCTTTGGTGTTGCGTGTATGTCTAAGCGTGTAGCCTCAAAAGAGAACACACAGGAGAGTTTTCTCTCGAAAGAATATGTAAGAATACCACGTTATATGGAAGTACACTGTTGCAGAATAATGACAAATACTTTCATATTGGAAACCCTTAAACTTTACGAGATGAAATAAAGCATCGTAAAAAATTAGCTTGTATCTCCTAAACAACACGTTGTAACTCGAAAGGATTTGGTGTGGCGTGTACATCTAAACGTGTAGCCTCAAAGAGAACCACAGGACAAATTTCTTTCGTCAAAATTTGTCAGAAAACCACGTTTTAAGGAAATCCTGCATCGTGAGAAATTATCTTGTTCTTCCTAAAAAAAACGTTGTAACACGAAAAGCTTTGGTGTTGCGTGTATGTCTAAGCGTTTAGCCTCAAAAGAGAACGCACAGGAGAGTTTTCTCTCGAAAGAATATGCAAGAATACCACGTTATAAGGAAAACAGTGTTGCAGAGTAAAGGCAAATACATACGTATTGGAAACACTTAAACTTTACGAGAAGAAATAACGCATCTTAAAAAATTAGCTTGTATCTCCTAAACAACACGTTGTAACTCGAAAAGATTTGGTGTGGCATGTACGTCTAAACGTGTAGCCTCAAAAGAGAACCCTCAGGAGTATTTTCTTTTGTCAATATTTGTCAGAAACCACGTTTTAAGGAAATACTGCATCGTGCGTTATTATCTTGTTTTTCCTAAAAAAACACGTTGTAACTCGAAAAGCTGTGGTGTTGCGTTTTTGTCTAAGCGTGTAGCCTCAAAAGAGAACGCACAGGAGAGTTTTCTCTCGAAAGAATATGTAAGAATACCACGTTATAAGGAAATACAGAGTTGCAGAGTAAAGACAAAAACGTATGTATTGGAAAAACTTAAACTTTACGAGAAGAAATAACGCATCATAAAAAAAATTTGCTTGTATCTTCTAAACAGCACGGTGTAACTCAAAAAGATTTGGTGTGGTGTGTACGTCTAAAGGTGTAGCCTCAAAAGAGAACCCACAGGTGAATTTTCTTTCATCAAAATTTGTCAGAAACCACGTTTTAAGGAAAACTAGCATCGTGCGAAATTATCTTGTTTTTTCTAAACAACAAGTTGTAACTCGAAAAGCTCTGGAGTTGCGTGTATGTCTAAGCATGTAGCCTCAAAAGAGAATGCACAGGAGAGTTTTCTCTCGAAAGAATATGTAAGAATACCACGTTATAAGGAAATACAGTGTTGCAGAGTAAAGACAAACACGTATGTATTCGAAACACTTTACGTAAAGAATTAACGCATAGTACAAAATTAGCTTGTATCTCCTAAACAACATGTTGTAACTCGAAAAGATTTGGTGTGGCATGTACGTCTAAACGTGTAGCCTTAAAAGAGAACCCACAGGAGAATTTTCTTTCGTTAAAATTTTTCAGAAAACCACGTGTTAAGGAAATCCCGCATCGTGCAAAATCATCTTCTTTTTCCTAAACAACATGTTGTAACTCGAAAAGCTTTGGTGTTACGCGTATGTCTAAGCGTGGAGCCTCAAAAGAGAAGGCACAGGAGAGTTTTCTCTCGAAAGAAAATGTAAGAATACCACGTTATAAAGAAATACAATTTTGCAGAGTAAAGGCAAATAAGTACATATTGGAAACACTTTACAAGAAAAAATAACGCATCGTACAAAATAAGCTTGTATCTCCTAAACAACACGTGGTAACTCGAAAAGATTTGATGTGACGTGTACGTCTAAACGTGTAGCCTCAAAAGATAACCCACAGGAGAATTTTCTTTTGTCAAAATTTGTCAGAAAACCAGGTTTTAAGGAAATCCCGCATCGTGCGAAATTATCTTTTTATTCATAAACAACATGTTGTAACTTGAAAAGCTTTGGTGTTGCGTGTATGTCTCCGCGTGTAGCCTCAAAAGGGAACGCACAGGATAGTTTTCTCTCGAAAGAATATATAAGAATACCACGTTATAAGGAAATACAGTGTTTCAGAGTAAAGACAAATACTTACGTATTGGAAACACCTTACGAGTAGAATTAACGCATCGTACAAAATTAGCTTGTATCTCCTAAAAAGCACGTTGTAACTCGAAAACATTTGGTGTGGCGTGTACGACTAAATGTGTAGCCTCAAAAGAGAACCCACAGGAGAATTTTCTTTCCTCAAAATTTTTCAGAAAACCACGTCTTAAGGAAATCCCGCATCGTGCGAAATCATCTTCTTTTTCCTAAACAACATGTTGTGACTCGAAAAGCTTTAGTGTTGCGTGTATGTGTAAGCCTGGAGCCTCAAAAGAGAAGGCACAGGAGAGTTTTCTCTTGAAAGAATATGTAAGAATACCACGTTATTAGGAAATACAATTTTGCAGAGTAAATACAAATAAGTATATATTGGGAACACTTTACGAGAAGAAATAACGCATCGAACAAAATTAGCTTATATCTCCTAAACAACACGTGGTAACTCGAAAAGATTTGGTTTGACGTGTATATCTAAAGGTGTAGCCTCAAAGAAGAACAAAAAGGAGAATTTTCTTTCGTCAAAAATTTGTCAGAAAACCACGTTTTAAGGAAATACCGCATCTTGCGAAATTATCTTGTTTTTCCTAAACAACACGTGGTAACTCGAAAAGCTTTGGTGTTGCGTGTTTGTCTAAGCGTGTAGCCTCAAAAGAGAATGCACAGGAGAGTTTTCTCTCGATAGAACATGTAAGAATTCAACGTTAAAAGGAAATACAGTGTTGCAGAGTAAAGACAAATACGTACATATTGGAAACACTTTACGAGAAGAAATTAAGCATCATACAATATTAGCTTGTATCTCCTAAACAACAAGTGGAAACTCGAAAATATTTGGTTTGGCGTGTACGTGTAAAAGTTTAGCCTCAAAAGAGAACCCACTGGAGAATTTTCTTTCGTCAAAATTTGTCAGAAAACCACGTTTTAAAGAAATCCCGCATCCTGCGAAATTATCTTGTTTTTCCTAAACAACACGTTGTAACTCGAAAAGCTTTGGTGTTGCGTGTATGTCTCAGTGTGTAGCCTCAAAAGAGACCGCACAGGAGAGTTTTCACTCGAAAGAATATGTAAGAGTACCAGGTTGTAAGGAAATACAGTGTTGCAGAATAAAGACAAATACGTACGTATTGGAAACACTTTACGAGAAGAAATAACGCATCATACAAAATTAGCTGTATCTCCTAAAAAACACGTTGTAACTCGAAAAGATTTGGTGTGGCGTGTACGTCTAAACGTGTAGCCTCAAAAAGAGAACCCACAGGAGAATTTTCTTTGGTCAAATTTGTCAGAAAACCACGTATTAAGGAAATCCTGCATCATGCGAAATTATCTTGTTTTTCCTAAACAACACGTTGTAACTTGAAAAGCTTTGGTGTTGCGTGTATGTCTCAGCGTGTAGCCTCAAAAGAGAACACACAGGAGAGTTTTCTCTCAAAAGAATATGTAAGAATACAACGTTATAAGGAAATACAGTGTTGCAGAGTAAAGACAAATACGTTCATATTGGAAACCCTTAAACTTTACGAGATGAAAGAAAGCATCGTACAAAATGAGCTCGTATCTCCTAAACAACACGTTGTAACTCGAAAGGATTTGGTGTGGCGTGTACGTCTAAATGTGTAGCCTCAAAAGAGAACAGATAGGAGAATTACTTTCGTCAAAATTTTCAGAAAACCACCTTTTAAGGAAATCCCGCATCGTGCGAAATTATCTTGTTTTTCTTAAACAACACGTTGTAATTCGAAAAGCTTTTGTGTTGCGTGTATGTCTCAGCGTGTAGCCTCAAAAGAGAACACACAGGAGAGTTTTCTCTCGAAAGAATATGTAAGAATACCACGTTATAAGGAAATACAATTTTTCAGAATAAAGACAAATGAGTACACATTGGAAACACTTTACGAGAAGAAATAATGCATCATACAAAATTAGCTTGTATCTCCTAAACAACACGTTGTAACTCAAAAGGATTTGGTGTGTCGTATACGTCTAAACGTATAGCCTCAAAAGAGAACCCACAGGAGAATTTTCTTAAGTCAAAATTTGTCAAAAAACCACGTTTTAAGGAAATCCCGCATCCTGCGAAATTATCTTGTGTTTCCTAAACAACACGTTTTAACTCGAAAAGCTTTGGTGTTGCGTGTATGTCTAAGCATGTAGCCTCAAAAGAGAATGCACAGGAGAGTTTTCTCTCGAAAGAATATGTACGAATACCATGTTATAAGGAAATACAGTGTTGCAGAGTAAAGACAAATACGTACGTATTGGAAACCCTTAAACTTTATGGGATGAAATAAAGCATCGTACAAAATGAGCTCGTATCTCCTAAACAACATGTTGTAAATCGAAAAGATTTGGTGTGGCATGTACGTCTAAACATGTAGCCTCAAAAGGGAACCCACAGGAGAATTTTCTTTCGTCAAAATTTGTCAGAACACCAAGTTTTGAGGAAATCCCGCATCGTGCGAAATTATCTTGTTTTTCATAAACAACACGTTGTAACTTGAAAAGCTTTGGTGTTGCCTGTATGTCTAAGTGTGTAGCCTCAAAAGGGAACGCACAGGATAGTTTTCTCTCGAAAGAATATGTAAGAATACCACGTTATAAGGAAATACAGTGTTGCAGAGTAAAGACAAATACGTACGTATTGGAAACACTTTACGAGAAGAAATAAAGCATCGTACAAAATTAGCCTGTATTTCCTAAACAACACGTGGCAACTCGAAAGGATTAGGTGTGACATGCACGTCGAAACGTGAAGCCTCAAAAGAGAACCAACCGAATAATTTTCTTTCGTCAAAATTTGTCAGAAAACCATGTTTTAAAGAAATCCGGCATCGTGCGAAAGTATCTTGTTTTTTATAAACAACACGTAGTAACTCAAAAAGCTTTGGTGTTGCCTGTATGTCTAAGTGTTTAGCCTCAAAAGGGAATGCACAGGATAGTTTTCTCTCGAAAGAATATGTAAGAATGCCACGTTGTAAGGAAATACAGTGTTGCAGAGTAAAGACAAATAAGTACGTATTGGAAACACTTTACGAGAATTAACGCATTATAAAAAATTAGCTTGTATCTCCTAAACAACACGTTGTAACTCGAAAAGATTTGGTGTGACGTGTATGTCTAAATATGTAGCCTCAAAAGAGAACCCACAGGAGAATTTTCTTTCGTCAAAATTTTTCAGAAAACCAGGTTTTTAGGAAATCCCGCGTCGTGCGAAATCATCTTCTTTTTCCTAAACAACACGTTGTAACTCGAAAAGCTTTCGTGTTGCGTGTTTGTCTAATCATGTAGCCTCAAAAGAGAATGCACAGGAGAGTTTTCCCTCGAAAGAATATGTAAGAATACCATGTTATAAGGAAATACAGTGTTGCAGAGTAAAGACAAATATGTACGTATTGGAAACACTTTACGAGAAGAAATAACGCATCGTACAATATTTGCTTGTGTCTCCTAAACAACACGTTGTAACTGAAAAATATTTGGTGTGGCTCGTACGTCTACACGTCTAGCCTCAAAAGAGAACCTACAGGAGAACTTTCTTTCGTCAAAATTTGTCAGAAAACCACGTTTTAAGGAAATCCCGCATCGTGCAAAATTATCTTGTTTTTCCTAAACAACACGTTGTAACTCGAAAAGCTTTGGTGTTGCGTGTATGTCTGAGCATGTAGCCTCTAAAGAGAATGCACAGGAGAGTTTTCTCTCGAAAGAACATGTAAGAATACAACGTTATAAGGAAATACAGTGTTGCAGAGTAAAGACAAATACATACGTATTGGAACCACTTTACGAAAAGAAATAACGCATCATACAAAATTAGCTTGTATCTCTTAAACAACACGTTGTAACTCGAAAGGATTTGGTGTGGTGTGCACGTCTAAACATGTAGCCTCAAAAGAGAAGCCACAGGAGAATTTTCTTTCGTCAAAATTTTTCAGAAAACCACGTTTTAAGGAAATCCCGCATCGTGCAAAATTATCTTGTTTTCCATAAACAACACGTTGTAACTCGAAAAGCTTTGGTGTTGCCTGTATGTCTAAGTGTGTAGCCTCAAAAGGGAACGCACAGGATAGTTTTCTCTCGAAGGAATATGTAAGAATACCACGTTATAAGGAAATATAATGTTGCAGTGTAAAGACAAATATGTACTTATTGGAAACACTTTACGAGAAGAATTAACGCATAGTAAAAAATTAGCTTATATCTCCTAAACAAGACGTTGTAATTCGAAAAGATTTGGTGTGGCTCGTACCTCTACACGTGTAGCCTCAAAAGAGAACCCACAGGAGAACTTTCTTTCGTCAAAATTTTTCAGAAAACCACGTTTTATGGAAATCTCGCATCGTGCTAAATTATCTTCTTTTTCCTAAACAACACATTGTAACTCGAAAAGCTTTGGCGATGCATGTTTGCTTAAGCGTGTCCCCTCAAAAGAGAACGCACAGGAGAGTTTTCCCTCGAAATAATATGTAAGATTACCATGTTATAAGGAAATACAGTGTTGCAGATTAAAGACAAATAAGTACGTATTGGAAACACTTTACGAGAAGAAATAATGCATCGTACAAAATTAGCTTGTATCTCCTAAACAACACGTGGTAACTTGAAAGGATTTGGTGTGGCGTGTACGTCTAAACGTGTAGCCTCAAAAGAGAACCCACAGGAGAATTTTCTTTATTCAAAATTTTTCAGAAAACCACGTTTTAAGGAAATCCCGCATCGTGCGAAATCATCTTCTTTTTCCTAAACAACATGTTGTAACTCGAAAAGCTATGGTGTTGCATGTATGTGTAAGCGTGGAGCCTCAAAAGAGAAGGCACTGGAGAGTTTTCTCTCCAAAGAATATGTAAGAATACCACGTTATAAGGAAATACAATTTTGCAGAGTAAAGACAAATAAGTACATATTGGAAAAAAATTTACGAGAAGAAATAACGCATCTTATAAAATTAGCTTGTATCTCCTAAACAACAGGTTGTAACTCGAAAGGATTTGGTGTGACGTGTACGTCTAAAAGTGTAGCCTCAAACGAGAACCCACAGGAGAATTTTCTTTCATAAAAATTTGTCAGAAACCACGTTTTAAGGAAATCTCGCATCGTGGGAAATTATCTTGTTTTTCCTAAACAACACGTTGTAACTCGAAAAGCTTTGGTGTTGCGTGTATTTCTAAGCTTGTAGCCTCAAAAGAGAACGCACAGGAGAGGTTTCTCTCGAAAGAATATGTAAGAATACCACGTTATAAGGAAATAAAGTGTTGCAGAGTAAAGACAACTACATACATATTGGAAACACTTTAAGAGAAGAAATAACACATCGTACAAAATTAGCTTGTATCTCCTAAACAACACGTTTTAACTCGAAAAGATTTGGTGTGGCTCGTACCTCTACACGTGTAGCCTCAAAAGAGAACCCACAGGATAACTTTCTTTCGTCAAAATTTTTCAGACAACCACGTTTTATGGAAATCTCGCATTGTGCGAAATTATCTTGTTTTTCCTAAATGACACATTGTAACTCGAAAAGCTTTGGCGTTGCGTGTATGTCTAAGCGTGTAGCCTCTAAAGAGAACGCACAGGAGAGTTTTCTCTCGAAAGAATATGTAAGAATACAACGTTATAAGGAAATACAGTGTTGTAGAGAAAAGACAAATAAGTACGTATTGGAAATCTTTACGAGCAGAAGTAACGCATCTTACAAAATTAGCTTGTATCTCCGAAACAACACGTGGTAACTCGAAAAGATTTGGTGTGCCGTGTACGTCTAAACGTGTAGCCTCAAAAGAGAACCCACAGGAGAATTTTCGTTCGTCAAAATTTGTCAGAAAACCACGTTTTAAGGAAATCCCGCATCGTGCAAAATTATCTTGTTTTTCCTAAACAACACGTTGTAACTAGAAAAGCTTTGGTGTTGCGTGTATGTCTAAGCGTGCAGCCTCAAAAGAGAATGCACAGGAGAGTTTTCTCTCGAAAGAATATGTAAGAATACCATGTTATAAGGAAACATATTGCTGCAGAGTAAAGACATACGTACTTATTGGAAACACATTATGAGAAGAAATAACGCATGGTACAAAATTAGCTTGTATCTCCAAAACAACACGTGGTAACTCAAAAAGATTTGGTGTGGCGTGTACGTCTGAACGTGTAGCCTCAAAAGAGAACCCACAGGAGAATTTTTTACGTCAAAATTTGTCAGAAAACCACGTTTTAAGGAAATCCCGCATCGGACGAAATTATCTTGTTTTTCCTAATCAACACGTTGTAACTCGAAAAGTTTTGGTGTTGCGTGTATGTCTAAGCATGAAGCCTCCAAAGAGAACGAACAGGATAGTTTTCTCTCAAAAGAATATGTAAGAATACCACGTGATAAGGAAATACAGTGTTGCAGAGTAAAGACAAATACGTACTTATTGGAAACACTTTACGAGAAGAAATAATGCATCATGCAAAATTAGCTTGTATCTCCTAAACAACACGCTGTAACTCGAAAAGATTTGGTGTGGCATGTACGTCTAAACGTGTAGCCTCAATGAGAACCCACAGGAGAATTTTCTTTCGTCAAAATTTGTCAAAAACCACGTTTTAAGGAAATCCCGCATCGTGCGTAATTATCTTGTTTTTCCTAAACAACATGTTGTAACTCGAAAATCTTTGGTGTTGCGTGTATGTCTAAGCGTGTAGCCTTAAAAGAGAACGCACAGGAGAGTTTTTTCCCGAAAGAATATGTAAGAATACCACGTTATAAGTAAATACAGTGTTGCAGAGTAAAGACAAATACATACTTTTTGGAAACACTTAAACTTTACGAGTAGAAATAACACATAGTACAAAATTAGCTTGTATCTCCTAAACAACACGTTATAACTCGAAAGGATTTGGTGTGGCTTGTACATCTAAACGTGGACCCTCAAAAGAGAACCCACAGGACAATATTCTTTCGTCAAAATTTGTCAGATAACCACGTTTTAAGGAAATCCCGCATCATGCGTAATTATCTTGTTTTTCCTAAACAACACGTTGTAACTCGAAAAGCTTTGGTTTTGCGTGTATGTCTAAGCATGTAGCCTCCAAAGAGAACGCACAGGAGAGTTTTCTCTCGAAAGAATATGTAAGAATACCACGTTATAAAGAAATACAGTGTTGCAGAGTAAAGGCAACTACATACGTATTGGAGACACTTAAACTTTACGAGAAGAAATAACGCATCATAAAAATATTAGCTTGTATCTCCTAAACAACACGTTGAAATTCAAGAAGATTTGGTGTGGCGTGTACAACTAAACGTGTAGCCTCAAAAGAGAACCCACAGGAGAATTTTCTTTGGTCAAAATTTGTCAGAAAACCACGTTTTAAGGAAATCCCGCATCGTGGGAAATTATCTTGTTCTTCCTAAACAACACGTTGTAACTCGAAAAGCGTTGGTGTTGCGTATATCTCTAAGCGTGTAGCCTCAAATGAGAACGCACAGGAGAGTTTTCTCTTGAAAGAATATGTAAGAATACCACGTTATAAGGAAATACAGTGTTGCAGAATAAAGACATATACTAACTTATTGGAAAAACTTTAGGAGAAGAAATAACGCATCGTACAAAATTAGCTTGTATCTCCTAAACAACACGTTGTAACTTAAAAAGATTTGGTGTGGCCTGTACGTCTAAACGTGTAGCCTCAAAAGAGAACCCATAGAGGAATTTTCCTTAATCAAAATTTGTCAGGAAACCACTTATTAAGGAAATCCCGCATCGTGCCTAATTATCTTGTTTTTCCTAAACAACGCGTTGTAACTCGAAAAGCTTTGGTGTTGCGTGTCCGTCTAAGTGCGTAGCCTCAAAGGGGAACGCACAGGAGAGTTTTCTCTTGAAAGAATATGTAAGAATACCACGTTATAAGGAAATACAGTGTTGCAGAGTATAGACAAATACGTACTTATTGGAAACACTTTAGGAGAAGAAATAAAGCATCATGCAAAATTAGCTTGTATCTCCTAAACAACACGTTGTAACTGGAAAAGATTTGGTGTGTTGTGTATGTCTAAACGTGTAGCCTCAAAAGAGAACCCACAGGAGAGTTTTCTTTGGTCATAATTTGTCAAAAACCACGTTTTACGGAAATCCTGCATCGTGCGAAAATATCTTGTTTTTCCTAAACAACACGTTGTAACTCGAAAAGCTTTGGTGTTGCGTGTATTTCTAATCGTGTAGCCTCAAAAGAGAATGCACAGGAGAGTTTTCTCCCGAAAGAATATGTAGGAATACCACGTTATAAGGAAATACAGTGTTGCAGAGTAAAGACAAATACATACTTATTGGAAACACTTAAACTTTACGAGAAGAAATAACACATAGTACAAAATTAGCTTGTATCTCCTAAACAACACGTTATAACTCGAAAGGATTTGGTGTGGCGTGTACGTCTAAACGTGTACCCTCAAAAGAGAACCCACAGGAGAATTTTATCCTGTGCGTTCTCTTTTGAGGTTACACCCTTAGACATACACGCAACACCAATGCTTTTCGAGTTACAACGTGTTGTTTAGGAAAAACAAGATAATTTCGCACGATGCGAGATTCCCTTAAAACCTGGTTTCTGACAAATTTTGATGAAAGAAAATTCTCTTGTGGGTTCTCTGTTGAGCCTACACGTTTAGACGTACATGTCACAGCAAATCTTTTCGAGTTACAACGTGTTGTTTAGGAGATACAATCTAATTTTGTACGATGTGTTATTTCTTCTTGTAAAGTGTTTCCAATATGTACCTATTTGTCTTTACTCTGCAAAATTGTATTTCCTTATAACGTGGTATTCTTACATAATCTTTCAAGAGAAAACTCTCCTGTGCCTTCTCTTTTGAGGCTACACGCTTACACATACACGCAACACCAAAGCTTTTCGAGTTATGACATGTTGTTTAGGAAAAAGAAGATGATTTCGCACGATGCGGGATTTCCTTGAAACTTGGTTTTCTGAAAATTTTTGACGAAAGAAAATTCTCCTGTGGGGGCTCTTTTGAGGCTACATGTTTAGACGAACATGCCACACCAAATCTTTTCGGGTTACAACGTGTTGTTTCGGAGATACAAGCTAATTTTGTAGGATGCGTTACTTATTCTCGTAAAGTGTTTCTAATACGTACGTATTTGTCTTTACTCTGCAACACTGTATTGCCTTATAACGTTGTATTCTTACATATTCTTTCCAGAGAAAACTGTCTCGTGCTTTCCCTTTTGCAGCTACACACTTAGACAAACAGGCAACACCAAAGATTTTCGAGTTACAACGTGTTGTTTATGAAAAACAAGATAATTTCGCGCGATGCGGGATTTCCTTAAAATGTAGTTTTCTGAAAAATTTTGACCAAAGAAAATTCTTCAGTGGGTTTTCTTTTGAGGCTACATGTTTAGACGTACACGCCACACCAAATACTTTCGAGTTACCACGTGTTATTTAGGAGATACAAGCTAATTTTGTATGATGCATTATTTCTTCTCGTAAAGTGTTTCCAATATGTACGTATTTGTCTTTACTCTGAAACACTTTATTTCCTTATAACGTTGTATTCTTACATATTCTTTCTAGAAAGAACTCTACTGTGTGTTCTCTTTAGAGGCTACACGCTTAGACATACATGCAACGCCAAAGCTTTTCGAGTTACAATGTGTTGTTTAGGAAAAACAAGATAATTTCGCACGATGCGAGATTTCCATAAAACGTGGTTGTCTGAAAAATGTTGACGAAAGAAAGTTCTCCTGTGGGTTCTCTTTTGAGGCTACACATGTAGAGGTACGAGCCACACCAAATCTTTTCGAGTTACAATGTGTTGTTTAGGAGATACAAGCTAATTTTGTACGATGCATTATTTCTTCTCTTAAAGTGTTTCCAATAGTATTTGTCTTTACTCTGCAACACTGTATTTCCTTATAACGTGGTATTCTTACATATTCTTTCGAGAGAAAACTCTCCTGTGCGTTCTCTTTTGAGGCTACACGCTTAGACATACATGCAACACCAAAGCTTTTCGAGTTACAACGTGTTGTTTAGGAAAAACAAGATAATTTCCCACGATGCGAGATTTCCTTAAAACGTGGTTTCTGACAAATTTTGATGAAAGAAAATTCTCCTGTGGGTTCTCTTTGAGGGTACACTTTTAGACGTACACCTCACACCAAATCTTTTCGAGTTACAACGTGTTGTTTAGGAGATACAAGCTAATTTTGTATGATGCGTTATTTCTTCTTGTAAAGTGTTTCCAATATGTACTTATTTGTCTTTACTCTGCAAAATTGTATTTCCGTATAACGTGGTATTCTTACATATTCTTTCGAGAGAAAACTCTCCTGTGCCTTTTCTTTTGAGTCTCCACGTTTACACATACACGCAACACCAATGCTTTTCAAGTTACAACATGTTGTTTAGGAAAAAGAAGATAATTTCACACGATGCGGGATTTCCTTAAAACGTGGTTTTTTGAAAAATTTTGAAGAAAGAAAATTCTCCTGTAGGTTCTCTTTTGAGGCTACACGTTTAGACGTACATGCCACACCAAATCTTTTCGAGTTACAACGTGTTGTTTAGGAGATACAAGCTAATTTTTTACGATGCGTTAATTCTTCTCGTAAAGTGTTTCCAATACATACGTATTTGTCATTACTCTGCAACATTGTATTTCCTTATAACGTGGTATTCTTACATATTCTTTCAAGAGAAAACTATCCTGTGCATTCTCTTTTGAGGTTACACACTTAGACATACACGCAACACCAAAGCTTTTTGAGTTATAACGTGTTATTTAGGAAAAACAAGATAATTTCGCACGATGCGAGATTTCCTTAAAACGTGGTTTCTGACAAATTTTGATGAAAGAAAATTCTCTTGTGGGTTCCCTTTTGAGGCTACACGCTTAGACGTACACGTCACACCAAATCTTTTCGAGTTACAACGTGTTGTTTAGGAGATACAAGCTACTTTTTTACGATGCGTTATTTCTTCTTGTAAAGTGATTCCAATATGTACATATTTGTCTTTATTCTGCAAAATTGTATTTCCTTATAACGTGGTATTCTTATATAATCTTTCGAGAGAAAACTCTCCTGTGCCTTCTCTTTTGAGGCTCCATGGTTACACATACACGCAACACCAAAGCTTTTCGAGTTACAACATGTTGTTTAGGAAAAAGAAGATGATTTCGCACGATGCAGGATTTCCTTAAAACATGGTTTTCTGAAAAATTTTGACGAAAGAAAATTCTCCTGTGGGTTCTCTTTTGAGGCTACACGTTTAGACGTACACGGCACACCAAATCTTTTCGAGTTACCACGTGTTGTTTCGGAGATACAAGCTAATTTTGTAAGATGCGTTACTTCTGCTCGTAAAGTTTTCCAATACGTACTTATTTGTCTTTTCTCTACAACACTGTATTTCCTTATAACGTTGTATTCTTACATATTCTTTCGAGAGAAAACTCTCCTGTGCGTTCTCTTTAGAGGCTACACGCTTAGACATACACGCAACGCCAAAGCTTTTCGAGTTACAATGTGTCGTTTAGGAAAAACAAGATAATTTCGCACAATGCGAGATTTCCATAAAACGTGGTTGTCTGAAAAATTTTGACGAAAGAAAGTTATCCTGTGGGTTCTCTTTTGAGGCTACACGTGTAGAGGTACGAGCCACACCAAATCTTTTCGAGTTAAAACGTGTTGTTTAGGAGATACAAGCTAATTTTGTACGATGTGTTATTTCTTCTCTTAAAGTGTTTCCAATATGTATGTAGTTGTCTTTACTCTGCAACACTTTATTTCCTTATAACGTGGTATTCTTACATATTCTTTCGAGAGAAACCTCTCCTGTGCGTTCTCTTTTGAGGCTACAAGCTTAGAAATACACGCAACACCAAAGCTTTTCGAGTTACAACGTGTTGTTTAGGAAAAACAAGATAATTTCCCACGATGCGAGATTTCCTTAAAACGTGGTTTCTGACAAATTTTTATGAAAGAAAATTCTCCTGTGGGTTCTCGTTTGAGGCTACACTTTTAGACGTACACGTCACACCAAATCCTTTCGAGTTACAACCTGTTGTTTAGGAGATACAAGCTAATTTTATAAGATGTGTTATTTCTTCTCGTAAATTTTTTTCCAATATGTACTTATTTGTCTTTACTCTGCAAAATTGTATTTCCTTATAACGTGGTATTCTTACATATTCTTTGGAGAGAAAACTCTCCAGTGCCTTCTCTTTTGAGGCTCCACGCTTACACATACACGCAACACCATAGCTTTTCGAGTTACAACATGTTGTTTAGGAAAAAGAAGATGATTTCACACGATGCGGGATTTCCTTAAAACGTGGTTTTCTGAAAAATTTTGAATAAAGAAAATTCTCCTGTGGGTTCTCTTTTGAGGCTACACGTTTAGACGTACACGCCACACCAAATCCTTTCAAGTTACCACGTGTTGTTTAGGAGATACAAGCTAATTTTGTACGATGCATTATTTCTTCTCGTAAAGTGTTTCCAATACGTACTTATTTGTCTTTAATCTGCAACACTGTATTTCCTTATAACATGGTAATCTTACATATTATTTCGAGGGAAAACTCTCCTGTGCGTTCTCTTTTGAGGGGACACGCTTAAGCAAACATGCATCGCCAAAGCTTTTCGAGTTACAATGTGTTGTTTAGGAAAAACAAGATAATTTAACACGATGCGAGATTTCCATAAAACGTGGTTTTCTGTAAAATTTTGACGAAAGAAAGTTCTCCTGTGGGTTCTCTTTTGAGGCTACACGTGTAGAGGTACGAGCCACACCAAATCTTTTCAAATTACAACGTGTTGTTTAGGAGATATAAGCTAATTTTTTACTATGCGTTAATTCTTCTCGTAAAGTGTTTCCAATAAGTACATATTTGTCTTTACACTGCAACATTATATTTCCTTATAACGTGGTATTCTTACATATTCCTTCGAGAGAAAACTATCCTGTGCGTTCCCTTTTGAGGCTACACACTTAGACATACAGGCAACACCAAAGCTTTTCGAGTTACAACGTGTTGTTTATGGAAAACAAGATAATTTTGCACGATGCGGGATTTCCTTAAAACGTGGTTTTCTGAAAAATTTTGACGAAAGAAAATTCTCCTGTGGCTTCTCTTTTGAGGCTACACGTTTAGACATGCACACCACACCAAATCCTTTCGAGTTACAACGTGTGGTTTAAGAGATACAAGCTAATTTTGTATGATGTGTTATTTCTTTTCGTAAAGTGGTTCCAATACGTATGTATTTGTCTTTACTCTGCAACACTGTATTTCCTTATAACGTTGTATTCTTACATGTTCTTTCGAGAGAAAACTCTCCTGTGCATTCTCTTTAGAGGCTACATGCTCAGACATACACGCAACACCAAAGCTTTTCGAGTTACAACGTGTTGTTTAGGAAAAACAAGATAAATTTGCACGATGCGAGATTTCCTTAAAACGTGGTTTTCTGACAAATTTTGACGAAAGAAAGTTCTCCTGTAGGTTCTCTTTTGAGGCTAGACGTGTAGACGTACGAGCCACACCAAATATTTTTCAGTTACAACGTGTTGTTTAGGAGACACAAGCAAATATTGTACGATGCGTTATTTCTTCTCGTAAAGTGTTTCCAATACGTACATATTTGTCTTTACTCTGCAACACTGTATTTCCTTATAACGTGGTATTCTTACATATTCTTTCGAGAGAAAACTATCCTGTGCGTTCCCTTTTGAGGCTGCACACTTAGACATACAGGCAACACCAAAGCTTTTTGAGTTACAACGTGTTGTTTATAAAAAACAAGATACTTTCGCACGATGCCGGATTTCCTTAAAACATGGTTTTCTGACAAATTTTGACGAAAGGAAATTATTCGGTTGGTTCTCTTTTGAGGCTTCATGTTTCGACGTGCATGTCACACCTAATCCTTTCGAGTTGCCACGTGTTGTTTAGGAAATACAGGCTAATTTTGTACGATGCTTTATTTCTTCTCGTAAAGTGTTTCCAATACGTACGTATTTGTCTTTACTCTGCAACACTGTATTTCCTTATAACGTGGTATTCTTACATATTCTTTCGAGAGAAAACTATCCTGTGCGTTCCCTTTTGAGGCTACACACTTAGACATACAGGCAACACCAAAGCTTTTCAAGTTACAACGTGTTGTTTATGAAAAACAAGATAATTTCGCACGATGCGGGATTTCCTCAAAACTTGGTGTTCTGACAAATTTTGACGAAAGAAAATTCTCCTGTGGGTTCCCTTTTGAGGCTACACGTTTAGACGTACATGCCACACCAAATATTTTCGAGTTACAACATGTTGTTTAGGAGATACGAGCTCATTTTGTACGATGCTTTATTTCATCCCATAAAGTTTAAGGGTTTCCAATACGTACGTATTTGTCTTTACTCTGCAACACTGTATTTCCTTATAACATGGTATTCGTACATATTCTTTCGAGAGAAAACTCTCCTGTGCATTCTCTTTTGAGGCTACATGCTTAGACATACACGCAACACCAAAGCTTTTCGAGTTAAAACGTGTTGTTTAGGAAAAACAAGATAATTTCGCAGGATGCGGGATTTCCTTAAAACGTGGTTTTTTGACAAATTTTGACTTAAGAAAATTCTCCTGTGGGTTCCCTTTTGAGGCTATACGTTTAGACGTATACGACACACCAAATCCTTTTGAGTTACAACGTGTTGTTTAGGAGATACAAGCTAATTTTGTACGATGCGTTATTTCTTCTCGTAAAGAGTTTCCAATGCGTACGTATATGTCTTTACTCTGCAAAACTGTATTTCCTTATGAAGTGGTATTCTTACATATCCTTTCGAGAGAAAACTGTCCTGTGCCTTCTCTTTTGAGGCTACACACTTAGACATACACGCAACATGAAAGCTTTTCGACTTACAACGTGTTGTTTAGGAAAAACAAGATAATTTCGCACGATGCGGGATTTCCTTAAAACGTGATTTTCTGAAAAATTTTGACGAAAGAAAATTCTCCTTTTGGTTCTCTTTAGATGCTACATGTTAAGACGTACACGCCACAACAATTCTTTTCGAGATACAACGTGTAGTTTTGGAGATACAAGCTAATTTTGTACGATGCGTTATTTCTTCTCGTAAAGAGTTTCCAATGCGTACGTATATGTCTTTACTCTGCAAAACTGTATTTCCTTATGAAGTGGTATTCTTACATATCCTTTCGAGAGAAAACTGTCCTGTGCCTTCTCTTTTGAGGCTACACACTTAGACATACACGCAACATGAAAGCTTTTCGACTTACAACGTGTTGTTTAGGAAAAACAAGATAATTTCGCACGATGCGGGATTTCCTTAAAACGTGATTTTCTGAAAAATTTTGACGAAAGAAAATTCTCCTTTTGGTTCTCTTTAGATGCTACATGTTAAGACGTACACGCCACAACAATTCTTTTCGAGATACAACGTGTAGTTTTGGAGATACAAGCTAATTTTGTACGATGCGTTATTTCTTCTCGTAAAGAGTTTCCAATGCGTACGTATATGTCTTTACTCTGCAAAACTGTATTTCCTTATGAAGTGGTATTCTTACATATCCTTTCGAGAGAAAACTGTCCTGTGCCTTCTCTTTTGAGGCTACACACTTAGACATACACGCAACATGAAAGCTTTTCGACTTACAACGTGTTGTTTAGGAAAAACAAGGTAATTTCGCACGATGCGGGATTTCCTTAAAACGTGATTTTCTGAAAAATTTTGACGAAAGAAAATTCTCCTTTTGGTTCTCTTTAGATGCTACATGTTAAGACGTACACGCCACAACAATTCTTTTCGAGATACAACGTGTAGTTTTGGAGATACAAGCTAATTTTGTACGATGCGTTATTTCTTCTCGTAAAGAGTTTCCAATGCGTACGTATATGTCTTTACTCTGCAAAACTGTATTTCCTTATGAAGTGGTATTCTTACATATCCTTTCGAGAGAAAACTGTCCTGTGCCTTCTCTTTTGAGGCTACACACTTAGACATACACGCAACATGAAAGCTTTTCGACTTACAACGTGTTGTTTAGGAAAAACAAGATAATTTCGCACGATGCGGGATTTCCTTAAAACGTGATTTTCTGAAAAATTTTGACGAAAGAAAATTCTCCTTTTGGTTCTCTTTAGATGCTACATGTTAAGACGTACACGCCACAACAATTCTTTTCGAGATACAACGTGTAGTTTTGGAGATACAAGCTAATTTTGTACGATGCGTTATTTCTTCTCGTAAAGAGTTTCCAATGCGTACGTATATGTCTTTACTCTGCAAAACTGTATTTCCTTATGAAGTGGTATTCTTACATATCCTTGCGAGAGAAAACTGTCCTGTGCCTTCTCTTTTGAGGCTACACACTTAGACATACACGCAACATGAAAGCTTTTCGACTTACAACGTGTTGTTTAGGAAAAACAAGATAATTTCGCACGATGCGGGATTTCCTTAAAACGTGATTTTCTGAAAAATTTTGACGAAAGAAAATTCTCCTTTTGGTTCTCTTTAGATGCTACATGTTAAGACGTACACGCCACAACAATTCTTTTCGAGATACAACGTGTAGTTTTGGAGATACAAGCTAATTTTGTACGATGCGTTATTTCTTCTCGTAAAGAGTTTCAAATGCGTACGTATATGTCTTTACTCTGCAAAACTGTATTTCCTTATGAAGTGGTATTCTTACATATCCTTTCGAGAGAAAACTGTCCTGTGCCTTCTCTTTTGAGGCTACACACTTAGACATACACGCAACATGAAAGCTTTTCGACTTACAACGTGTTGTTTAGGAAAAACAAGATAATTTCGCACGATGCGGGATTTCCTTAAAACGTGATTTTCTGAAAAATTTTGACGAAAGAAAATTCTCCTTTTGGTTCTCTTTAGATGCTACATGTTAAGACGTACACGCCACAACAATTCTTTTCGAGATACAACGTGTAGTTTTGGAGATACAAGCTAATTTTGTACGATGCGTTATTTCTTCTCGTAAAGAGTTTCCAATGCGTACGTATATGTCTTTACTCTGCAAAACTGTATTTCCTTATGAAGTGGTATTCTTACATATCCTTTCGAGAGAAAACTGTCCTGTGCCTTCTCTTTTGAGGCTACACACTTAGACATACACGCAACATGAAAGCTTTTCGACTTACAACGTGTTGTTTAGGAAAAACAAGATAATTCCGCACGATGCGGGATTTCCTTAAAACGTGATTTTCTGAAAAATTTTGACGAAAGAAAATTCTCCTTTTGGTTCTCTTTAGATGCTACATGTTAAGACGTACACGCCACAACAATTCTTTTGGAGATACAACGTGTAGTTTTGGAGATACAAGCTAATTTTGTACGATGCGTTATTTCTTCTCGTAAAGAGTTTCCAATGCGTACGTATATGTCTTTACTCTGCAAAACTGTATTTCCTTATGAAGTGGTATTCTTACATATCCTTTCGAGAGAAAACTGTCCTGTGCCTTCTCTTTTGAGGCTACACACTTAGACATACACGCAACATGAAAGCTTTTCGACTTACAACGTGTTGTTTCGGAAAAACAAGGTAATTTCGCACGATGCGGGATTTCCTTAAAACGTGATTTTCTGAAAAATTTTGACGAAAGAAAATTCTCCTTTTGGTTCTCTTTAGATGCTACATGTTAAGACGTACACGCCACAACAATTCTTTTCGAGATACAACGTGTAGTTTTGGAGATACAAGCTAATTTTGTACGATGCGTTATTTCTTCTCGTAAAGAGTTTCCAATGCGTACGTATATGTCTTTACTCTGCAAAACTGTATTTCCTTATGAAGTGGTATTCTTACATATCCTTTCGAGAGAAAACTGTCCTGTGCCTTCTCTTTTGAGGCTACACACTTAGACATACACGCAACATGAAAGCTTTTCGACTTACAACGTGTTGTTTAGGAAAAACAAGATAATTTCGCACGATGCGGGATTTCCTTAAAACGTGATTTTCTGAAAAATTTTGACGAAAGAAAATTCTCCTTTTGGTTCTCTTTAGATGCTACATGTTAAGACGTACACGCCACAACAATTCTTTTCGAGATACAACGTGTAGTTTTGGAGATACAAGCTAATTTTGTACGATGCGTTATTTCTTCTCGTAAAGAGTTTCCAATGCGTACGTATATGTCTTTACTCTGCAAAACTGTATTTCCTTATGAAGTGGTATTCTTACATATCCTTTCGAGAGAAAACTGTCCTGTGCCTTCTCTTTTGAGGCTACACACTTAGACATACACGCAACATGAAAGCTTTTCGACTTACAACGTGTTGTTTAGGAAAAACAAGGTAATTTCGCACGATGCGGGATTTCCTTAAAACGTGATTTTCTGAAAAATTTGGACGAAAGAAAATTCTCCTTTTGGTTCTCTTTAGATGCTACATGTTAAGACGTACACGCCACAACAATTCTTTTCGAGATACAACGTGTAGTTTTGGAGATACAAGCTAATTTTGTACGATGCGTTATTTCTTCTCGTAAAGAGTTTCCAATGCGTACGTATATGTCTTTACTCTGCAAAACTGTATTTCCTTATGAAGTGGTATTCTTACATATCCTTTCGAGAGAAAACTGTCCTGTGCCTTCTCTTTTGAGGCTACACACTTAGACATACACGCAACATGAAAGCTTTTCGACTTACAACGTGTTGTTTAGGAAAAACAAGGTAATTTCGCACGATGCGGGATTTCCTTAAAACGTGATTTTCTGAAAAATTTTGACGAAAGAAAATTCTCCTTTTGGTTCTCTTTAGATGCTACATGTTAAGACGTACACGCCACAACAATTCTTTTCGAGATACAACGTGTAGTTTTGGAGATACAAGCTAATTTTGTACGATGCGTTATTTCTTCTCGTAAAGAGTTTCCAATGCGTACGTATATGTCTTTACTCTGCAAAACTGTATTTCCTTATGAAGTGGTATTCTTACATATCCTTTCGAGAGAAAACTGTCCTGTGCCTTCTCTTTTGAGGCTACACACTTAGACATACACGCAACATGAAAGCTTTTCGACTTACAACGTGTTGTTTAGGAAAAACAAGATAATTTCGCACGATGCGGGATTTCCTTAAAACGTGATTTTCTGAAAAATTTGGACGAAAGAAAATTCTCCTTTTGGTTCTCTTTAGATGCTACATGTTAAGACGTACACGCCACAACAATTCTTTTGGAGATACAACGTGTAGTTTTGGAGATACAAGCTAATTTTGTACGATGCGTTATTTCTTCTCGTAAAGAGTTTCCAATGCGTACGTATATGTCTTTACTCTGCAAAACTGTATTTCCTTATGAAGTGGTATTCTTACATATCCTTTCGAGAGAAAACTGTCCTGTGCCTTCTCTTTTGAGGCTACACACTTAGACATACACGCAACATGAAAGCTTTTCGACTTACAACGTGTTGTTTAGGAAAAACAAGATAATTTCGCACGATGCGGGATTTCCTTAAAACGTGATTTTCTGAAAAATTTTGACGAAAGAAAATTCTCCTTTTGGTTCGCTTTAGATGCTACATGTTAAGACGTACACGCCACAACAATTCTTTTCGAGATACAACGTGTAGTTTTGGAGATACAAGCTAATTTTGTACGATGCGTTATTTCTTCTCGTAAAGAGTTTCCAATGCGTACGTATATGTCTTTACTCTGCAAAACTGTATTTCCTTATGAAGTGGTATTCTTACATATCCTTTCGAGAGAAAACTGTCCTGTGCCTTCTCTTTTGAGGCTACACACTTAGACATACACGCAACATGAAAGCTTTTCGACTTACAACGTGTTGTTTAGGAAAAACAAGATAATTTCGCACGATGCGGGATTTCCTTAAAACGTGATTTTCTGAAAAATTTTGACGAAAGAAAATTCTCCTTTTGGTTCTCTTTAGATGCTACATGTTAAGACGTACACGCCACAACAATTCTTTTCGAGATACAACGTGTAGTTTTGGAGATACAAGCTAATTTTGTACGATGCGTTATTTCTTCTCGTAAAGAGTTTCCAATGCGTACGTATATGTCTTTACTCTGCAAAACTGTATTTCCTTATGAAGTGGTATTCTTACATATCCTTTCGAGAGAAAACTGTCCTGTGCCTTCTCTTTTGAGGCTACACACTTAGACATACACGCAACATGAAAGCTTTTCGACTTACAACGTGTTGTTTAGGAAAAACAAGATAATTTCGCACGATGCGGGATTTCCTTAAAACGTGATTTTCTGAAAAATTTTGACGAAAGAAAATTCTCCTTTTGGTTCTCTTTAGATGCTACATGTTAAGACGTACACGCCACAACAATTCTTTTCGAGATACAACGTGTAGTTTTGGAGATACAAGCTAATTTTGTACGATGCGTTATTTCTTCTCGTAAAGAGTTTCCAATGCGTACGTATATGTCTTTACTCTGCAAAACTGTATTTCCTTATGAAGTGGTATTCTTACATATCCTTTCGAGAGAAAACTGTCCTGTGCCTTCTCTTTTGAGGCTACACACTTAGACATACACGCAACATGAAAACTTTTCGACTTACAACGTGTTGTTTAGGAAAAACAAGATAATTTCGCACGATGCGGGATTTCCTTAAAACGTGATTTTCTGAAAAATTTTGACGAAAGAAAATTCTCCTTTTGGTTCTCTTTAGATGCTACATGTTAAGACGTACACGCCACAACAATTCTTTTCGAGATACAACGTGTAGTTTTGGAGATACAAGCTAATTTTGTACGATGCGTTATTTCTTCTCGTAAAGAGTTTCCAATGCGTACGTATATGTCTTTACTCTGCAAAACTGTATTTCCTTATGAAGTGGTATTCTTACATATCCTTTCGAGAGAAAACTGTCCTGTGCCTTCTCTTTTGAGGCTACACACTTAGACATACACGCAACATGAAAGCTTTTCGACTTACAACGTGTTGTTTAGGAAAAACAAGATAATTTCGCACGATGCGGGATTTCCTTAAAACGTGATTTTCTGAAAAATTTTGACGAAAGAAAATTCTCCTTTTGGTTCTCTTTAGATGCTACATGTTAAGACGTACACGCCACAACAATTCTTTTCGAGATACAACGTGTAGTTTTGGAGATACAAGCTAATTTTGTACGATGCGTTATTTCTTCTCGTAAAGAGTTTCCAATGCGTACGTATATGTCTTTATTCTGCAAAACTGTATTTCCTTATGAAGTGGTATTCTTACATATCCTTTCGAGAGAAAACTGTCCTGTGCCTTCTCTTTTGAGGCTACACACTTAGACATACACGCAACATGAAAGCTTTTCGACTTACAACGTGTTGTTTAGGAAAAACAAGATAATTTCGCACGATGCGGGATTTCCTTAAAACGTGATTTTCTGAAAAATTTTGACGAAAGAAAATTCTCCTTTTGGTTCTCTTTAGATGCTACATGTTAAGACGTACACGCCACAACAATTCTTTTCGAGATACAACGTGTAGTTTTGGAGATACAAGCTAATTTTGTACTATGCGTTATTTCTTCTCGTAAAGAGTTTCCAATGCGTACGTATATGTCTTTACTCTGCAAAACTGTATTTCCTTATGAAGTGGTATTCTTACATATCCTTTCGAGAGAAAACTGTCCTGTGCCTTCTCTTTTGAGGCTACACACTTAGACATACATGCAACATGAAAGCTTTTCGACTTACAACGTGTTGTTTAGGAAAAACAAGATAATTTCGCACGATGCGGGATTTCCTTAAAACGTGATTTTCTGAAAAATTTTGACGAAAGAAAATTCTCCTTTTGGTTCTCTTTAGATGCTACATGTTAAGACGTACACGCCACAACAATTCTTTTCGAGATACAACGTGTAGTTTTGGAGATACAAGCTAATTTTGTACGATGCGTTATTTCTTCTCGTAAAGAGTTTCCAATGCGTACGTATATGTCTTTACTCTGCAAAACTGTATTTCCTTATGAAGTGGTATTCTTACATATCCTTTCGAGAGAAAACTGTCCTGTGCCTTCTCTTTTGAGGCTACACACTTAGACATACACGCAACATGAAAGCTTTTCGACTTACAACGTGTTGTTTAGGAAAAACAAGATAATTTCGCACGATGCGGGATTTCCTTAAAACGTGATTTTCTGAAAAATTTTGACGAAAGAAAATTCTCCTTTTGGTTCTCTTTAGATGCTACATGTTAAGACGTACACGCCACAACAATTCTTTTCGAGATACAACGTGTAGTTTTGGAGATACAAGCTAATTTTGTACTATGCGTTATTTCTTCTCGTAAAGAGTTTCCAATGCGTACGTATATGTCTTTATTCTGCAAAACTGTATTTCCTTATGAAGTGGTATTCTTACATATCCTTTCGAGAGAAAACTGTCCTGTGCCTTCTCTTTTGAGGCTACACACTTAGACATACACGCAACATGAAAGCTTTTCGACTTACAACGTGTTGTTTAGGAAAAACAAGATAATTTCGCACGATGCGGGATTTCCTTAAAACGTGATTTTCTGAAAAATTTTGACGAAAGAAAATTCTCCTTTTGGTTCTCTTTAGATGCTACATGTTAAGACGTACACGCCACAACAATTCTTTTCGAGATACAACGTGTAGTTTTGGAGATACAAGCTAATTTTGTACTATGCGTTATTTCTTCTCTTAAAGAGTTTCCAATGCGTACGTATATGTCTTTACTCTGCAAAACTGTATTTCCTTATGAAGTGGTATTCTTACATATCCTTTCGAGAGAAAACTGTCCTGTGCCTTCTCTTTTGAGGCTACACACTTAGACATACACGCAACATGAAAGCTTTTCGACTTACAACGTGTTGTTTAGAAAAACAAGATAATTTCGCACGATGCGGGATTTCCTTAAAACGTGATTTTCTGAAAATTTTTGACGAAAGAAAATTCTCCTTTTGGTTCTCTTTAGATGCTACATGTTAAGACGTACACGCCACAACAATTCTTTTCGAGATACAACGTGTAGTTTTGGAGATACAAGCTAATTTTGTACTATGCGTTATTTCTTCTCGTAAAGAGTTTCCAATGCGTACGTATATGTCTTTACTCTGCAAAACTGTATTTCCTTATGAAGTGGTATTCTTACATATCCTTTCGAGAGAAAACTGTCCTTTGCCTTCTCTTTTGAGGCTACACACTTAGACATACACGCAACATGAAAGCTTTTCGACTTACAACGTGTTGTTTAGGAAAAACAAGATAATTTCGCACGATGCGGGATTTCCTTAAAACGTGATTTTCTGAAAAATTTTGACGAAAGAAAATTCTCCTTTTGGTTCTCTTTAGATGTTACATGTTAAGACGTACACGCCACAACAATTCTTTTCGAGATACAACGTGTAGTTTTGGAGATACAAGCTAATTATGTACGATGCGTTATTTCTTCTCGTAAAGAGTTTCCAATGCGTACGTATATGTCTTTACTCTGCAAAACTGTATTTCCTTATGAAGTGGTATTCTTACATATCCTTTCGAGAGAAAACTGTCCTGTGCCTTCTCTTTTGAGGCTACACACTTAGACATACACGCAACATGAAAGCTTTTCGACTTACAACGTGTTGTTTAGGAAAAACAAGATAATTTCGCGCGATGCGGGATTTCCTTAAAACGTGATTTTCTGAAAAATTTTGACGAAAGAAAATTCTCCTTTTGGTTCTCTTTAGATGCTACATGTTAAGACGTACACGCCACAACAATTCTTTTCGAGATACAACGTGTAGTTTTGGAGATACAAGCTAATTTTGTACTATGCGTTATTTCTTCTCGTAAAGAGTTTCCAATGCGTACGTATATGTCTTAACTCTGCAAAACTGTATTTCCTTATGAAGTGGTATTCTTACATATCCTTTCGAGAGAAAACTGTCCTGTGCCTTCTCTTTTGAGGCTACACACTTAGACATACACGCAACATGAAAGCTTTTCGACTTACAACGTGTTGTTTAGGAAAAACAAGATAATTTCGCACGATGCGGGATTTCCTTAAAACGTGATTTTCTGAAAAATTTTGACGAAAGAAAATTCTCCTTTTGGTTCGCTTTAGATGCTACATGTTAAGACGTACACGCCACAACAATTCTTTTCGAGATACAACGTGTAGTTTTGGAGATACAAGCTAATTTTGTACGATGCGTTATTTCTTCTCGTAAAGAGTTTCCAATGCGTACGTATATGTCTTTACTCTGCAAAACTGTATTTCCTTATGAAGTGGTATTCTTACATATCCTTTCGAGAGAAAACTGTCCTGTGCCTTCTCTTTTGAGGCTACACACTTAGACATACACGCAACATGAAAGCTTTTCGACTTACAACGTGTTGTTTAGGAAAAACAAGATAATTTCGCACGATGCGGGCTTTCCTTAAAACGTGATTTTCTGAAAAATTTTGACGAAAGAAAATTCTCCTTTTGGTTCTCTTTAGATGCTACATGTTAAGACGTACACGCCACAACAATTCTTTTCGAGATACAACGTGTAGTTTTGGAGATACAAGCTAATTTTGTACTATGCGTTATTTCTTCTCGTAAAGAGTTTCCAATGCGTACGTATATGTCTTAACTCTGCAAAACTGTATTTCCTTATGAAGTGGTATTCTTACATATCCTTTCGAGAGAAAACTGTCCTGTGCCTTCTCTTTTGAGGCTACACACTTAGACATACACGCAACATGAAAGCTTTTCGACTTACAACGTGTTGTTTAGGAAAAACAAGATAATTTCGCACGATGCGGGATTTCCTTAAAACGTGATTTTCTGAAAAATTTTGACGAAAGAAAATTCTCCTTTTGGTTCGCTTTAGATGCTACATGTTAAGACGTACACGCCACAACAATTCTTTTCGAGATACAACGTGTAGTTTTGGAGATACAAGCTAATTTTGTACGATGCGTTATTTCTTCTCGTAAAGAGTTTCCAATGCGTACGTATATGTCTTTACTCTGCAAAACTGTATTTCCTTATGAAGTGGTATTCTTACATATCCTTTCGAGAGAAAACTGTCCTGTGCCTTCTCTTTTGAGGCTACACACTTAGACATACACGCAACATGAAAGCTTTTCGACTTACAACGTGTTGTTTAGGAAAAACAAGATAATTTCGCACGATGCGGGATTTCCTTAAAACGTGATTTTCTGAAAAATTTTGACGAAAGAAAATTCTCCTTTTGGTTCTCTTTAGATGCTACATGTTAAGACGTACACGCCACAACAATTCTTTTCGAGATACAACGTGTAGTTTTGGAGATACAAGCTAATTTTGTACTATGCGTTATTTCTTCTCTTAAAGAGTTTCCAATGCGTACGTATATGTCTTTACTCTGCAAAACTGTATTTCCTTATGAAGTGGTATTCTTACATATCCTTTCGAGAGAAAACTGTCCTGTGCCTTCTCTTTTGAGGCTACACACTTAGACATACACGCAACATGAAAGCTTTTCGACTTACAACGTGTTGTTTAGAAAAACAAGATAATTTCGCACGATGCGGGATTTCCTTAAAACGTGATTTTCTGAAAATTTTTGACGAAAGAAAATTCTCCTTTTGGTTCTCTTTAGATGCTACATGTTAAGACGTACACGCCACAACAATTCTTTTCGAGATACAACGTGTAGTTTTGGAGATACAAGCTAATTTTGTACTATGCGTTATTTCTTCTCGTAAAGAGTTTCCAATGCGTACGTATATGTCTTTACTCTGCAAAACTGTATTTCCTTATGAAGTGGTATTCTTACATATCCTTTCGAGAGAAAACTGTCCTTTGCCTTCTCTTTTGAGGCTACACACTTAGACATACACGCAACATGAAAGCTTTTCGACTTACAACGTGTTGTTTAGGAAAAACAAGATAATTTCGCACGATGCGGGATTTCCTTAAAACGTGATTTTCTGAAAAATTTTGACGAAAGAAAATTCTCCTTTTGGTTCTCTTTAGATGTTACATGTTAAGACGTACACGCCACAACAATTCTTTTCGAGATACAACGTGTAGTTTTGGAGATACAAGCTAATTATGTACGATGCGTTATTTCTTCTCGTAAAGAGTTTCCAATGCGTACGTATATGTCTTTACTCTGCAAAACTGTATTTCCTTATGAAGTGGTATTCTTACATATCCTTTCGAGAGAAAACTGTCCTGTGCCTTCTCTTTTGAGGCTACACACTTAGACATACACGCAACATGAAAGCTTTTCGACTTACAACGTGTTGTTTAGGAAAAACAAGATAATTTCGCACGATGCGGGATTTCCTTAAAACGTGATTTTCTGAAAAATTTTGACGAAAGAAAATTCTCCTTTTGGTTCTCTTTAGATGCTACATGTTAAGACGTACACGCCACAACAATTCTTTTCGAGATACAACGTGTAGTTTTGGAGATACAAGCTAATTTTGTACTATGCGTTATTTCTTCTCGTAAAGAGTTTCCAATGCGTACGTATATGTCTTAACTCTGCAAAACTGTATTTCCTTATGAAGTGGTATTCTTACATATCCTTTCGAGAGAAAACTGTCCTGTGCCTTCTCTTTTGAGGCTACACACTTAGACATACACGCAACATGAAAGCTTTTCGACTTACAACGTGTTGTTTAGGAAAAACAAGATAATTTCGCACGATGCGGGATTTCCTTAAAACGTGATTTTCTGAAAAATTTTGACGAAAGAAAATTCTCCTTTTGGTTCGCTTTAGATGCTACATGTTAAGACGTACACGCCACAACAATTCTTTTCGAGATACAACGTGTAGTTTTGGAGATACAAGCTAATTTTGTACGATGCGTTATTTCTTCTCGTAAAGAGTTTCCAATGCGTACGTATATGTCTTTACTCTGCAAAACTGTATTTCCTTATGAAGTGGTATTCTTACATATCCTTTCGAGAGAAAACTGTCCTGTGCCTTCTCTTTTGAGGCTACACACTTAGACATACACGCAACATGAAAGCTTTTCGACTTACAACGTGTTGTTTAGGAAAAACAAGATAATTTCGCACGATGCGGGCTTTCCTTAAAACGTGATTTTCTGAAAAATTTTGACGAAAGAAAATTCTCCTTTTGGTTCTCTTTAGATGCTACATGTTAAGACGTACACGCCACAACAATTCTTTTCGAGATACAACGTGTAGTTTTGGAGATACAAGCTAATTTTGTACTATGCGTTATTTCTTCTCGTAAAGAGTTTCCAATGCGTACGTATATGTCTTAACTCTGCAAAACTGTATTTCCTTATGAAGTGGTATTCTTACATATCCTTTCGAGAGAAAACTGTCCTGTGCCTTCTCTTTTGAGGCTACACACTTAGACATACACGCAACATGAAAGCTTTTCGACTTACAACGTGTTGTTTAGGAAAAACAAGATAATTTCGCACGATGCGGGATTTCCTTAAAACGTGATTTTCTGAAAAATTTTGACGAAAGAAAATTCTCCTTTTGGTTCGCTTTAGATGCTACATGTTAAGACGTACACGCCACAACAATTCTTTTCGAGATACAACGTGTAGTTTTGGAGATACAAGCTAATTTTGTACGATGCGTTATTTCTTCTCGTAAAGAGTTTCCAATGCGTACGTATATGTCTTTACTCTGCAAAACTGTATTTCCTTATGAAGTGGTATTCTTACATATCCTTTCGAGAGAAAACTGTCCTGTGCCTTCTCTTTTGAGGCTACACACTTAGACATACACGCAACATGAAAGCTTTTCGACTTACAACGTGTTGTTTAGGAAAAACAAGATAATTTCGCACGATGCGGGATTTCCTTAAAACGTGATTTTCTGAAAAATTTTGACGAAAGAAAATTCTCCTTTTGGTTCTCTTTAGATGCTACATGTTAAGACGTACACGCCACAACAATTCTTTTCGAGATACAACGTGTAGTTTTGGAGATACAAGCTAATTTTGTACTATGCGTTATTTCTTCTCGTAAAGAGTTTCCAATGCGTATGTATATGTCTTTACTCTGCAAAACTGTATTTCCTTATGAAGTGGTATTCTTACATATCCTTTCGAGAGAAAACTGTCCTGTGCCTTCTCTTTTGAGGCTACACACTTAGACATACACGCAACATGAAAGCTTTTCGACTTACAACGTGTTGTTTAGGAAAAACAAGATAATTTCGCACGATGCGGGATTTCCTTAAAACGTGATTTTCTGAAAAATTTTGACGAAAGAAAATTCTCCTTTTGGTTCTCTTTAGATGCTACATGTTAAGACGTACACGCCACAACAATTCTTTTCGAGATACAACGTGTAGTTTTGGAGATACAAGCTAATTTTGTACGATGCGTTATTTCTTCTCGTAAAGAGTTTCCAATGCGTACGTATATGTCTTTACTCTGCAAAACTGTATTTCCTTATGAAGTGGTATTCTTACATATCCTTTCGAGAGAAAACTGTCCTGTGCCTTCTCTTTTGAGGCTACACACTTAGACATACACGCAACATGAAAGCTTTTCGACTTACAACGTGTTGTTTAGGAAAAACAAGATAATTTCGCACGATGCGGGATTTCCTTAAAACGTGATTTTCTGAAAAATTTTGACGAAAGAAAATTCTCCTTTTGGTTCGCTTTAGATGCTACATGTTAAGACGTACACGCCACAACAATTCTTTTCGAGATACAACGTGTAGTTTTGGAGATACAAGCTAATTTTGTACGATGCGTTATTTCTTCTCGTAAAGAGTTTCCAATGCGTACGTATATGTCTTTACTCTGCAAAACTGTATTTCCTTATGAAGTGGTATTCTTACATATCCTTTCGAGAGAAAACTGTCCTGTGCCTTCTCTTTTGAGGCTACACACTTAGACATACACGCAACATGAAAGCTTTTCGACTTACAACGTGTTGTTTAGGAAAAACAAGATAATTTCGCACGATGCGGGATTTCCTTAAAACGTGATTTTCTGAAAAATTTTGACGAAAGAAAATTCTCCTTTTGGTTCTCTTTAGATGCTACATGTTAAGACGTACACGCCACAACAATTCTTTTCGAGATACAACGTGTAGTTTTAGAGATACAAGCTAATTTTGTACGATGCGTTATTTCTTCTCGTAAAGAGTTTCCAATGCGTACGTATATGTCTTTACTCTGCAAAACTGTATTTCTTTATGAAGTGGTATTCTTACATATCCTTTCGAGAGAAAACTGTCCTGTGCCTTCTCTTTTGAGGCTACACACTTAGACATACACGCAACATGAAAGCTTTTCGACTTACAACGTGTTGTTTAGGAAAAACAAGATAATTTCGCACGATGCGGGATTTCCTTAAAACGTGATTTTCTGAAAAATTTTGACGAAAGAAAATTCTCCTTTTGGTTCTCTTTAGATGCTACATGTTAAGACGTACACGCCACAACAATTCTTTTCGAGATACAACGTGTAGTTTTGGAGATACAAGCTAATTTTGTACTATGCGTTATTTCTTCTCGTAAAGAGTTTCCAATGCGTACGTATATGTCTTTACTCTGCAAAACTGTATTTCCTTATGAAGGGGTATTCTTACATATCCTTTCGAGAGAAAACTGTCCTGTGCCTTCTCTTTTGAGGCTACACACTTAGACATACACGCAACATGAAAGCTTTTCGACTTACAACGTGTTGTTTAGGAAAAACAAGATAATTTCGCACGATGCGGGCTTTCCTTAAAACGTGATTTTCTGAAAAATTTTGACGAAAGAAAATTCTCCTTTTGGTTCTCTTTAGATGCTACATGTTAAGACGTACACGCCACAACAATTCTTTTCGAGATACAACGTGTAGTTTTGGAGATACAAGCTAATTTTGTACTATGCGTTATTTCTTCTCGTAAAGAGTTTCCAATGCGTACGTATATGTCTTTACTCTGCAAAACTGTATTTCCTTATGAAGTGGTATTCTTACATATCCTTTCGAGAGAAAACTGTCCTGTGCCTTCTCTTTTGAGGCTACACACTTAGACATACAAGCAACATGAAAGCTTTTGGACTTACAACATGTTGTTTAGGAAAAACAAGATAATTTCGCACGATGCGGGATTTCCTTAAAACGTGATTTTCTGAAAAATTTTGACGAAAGAAAATTCTCCTTTTGGTTCTCTTTAGATGCTACATGTTAAGACGTACACGCCACAACAATTCTTTTCGAGATACAACGTGTAGTTTTGGAGATACAAGCTAATTTTGTACTATGCGTTATTTCTTCTCGTAAAGATTTTCCAATGCGTACGTATATGTCTTTACTCTGCAAAACTGTATTTCCTTATGAAGTGGTATTCTTACATATCCTTTCGAGAGAAAACTGTCCTGTGCCTTCTCTTTTGAGGCTACACACTTAGACATACACGCAACATGAAAGCTTTTCGACTTACAACGTGTTGTTTAGGAAAAACAAGATAATTTCGCACGATGCGGGATTTCCTTAAAACGTGATTTTCTGAAAAATTTTGACGAAAGAAAATTCTCCTTTTGGTTCTCTTTAGATGCTACATGTTAAGACGTACACGCCACAACAATTCTTTTCGAGATACAACGTGTAGTTTTGGAGATACAAGCTAATTTTGTACGATGCGTTATTTCTTCTCGTAAAGAGTTTCCAATGCGTACGTATATGTCTTTACTCTGCAAAACTGTATTTCCTTATGAAGTGGTATTCTTACATATCCTTTCGAGAGAAAACTGTCCTGTGCCTTCTCTTTTGAGGCTACACACTTAGACATACACGCAACATGAAAGCTTTTCGACTTACAACGTGTTGTTTAGGAAAAACAAGATAATTTCGCACGATGCGGGATTTCCTTAAAACGTGATTTTCTGAAAAATTTTGACGAAAGAAAATTCTCCTTTTGGTTCTCTTTAGATGCTACATGTTAAGACGTACACGCCACAACAATTCTTTTCGAGATACAACGTGTAGTTTTGGAGATACAAGCTAATTTTGTACTATGCGTTATTTCTTCTCGTAAAGAGTTTCCAATGCGTACGTATATGTCTTTACTCTGCAAAACTGTATTTCCTTATGAAGGGGTATTCTTACATATCCTTTCGAGAGAAAACTGTCCTGTGCCTTCTCTTTTGAGGCTACACACTTAGACATACACGCAACATGAAAGCTTTTCGACTTACAACGTGTTGTTTAGGAAAAACAAGATAATTTCGCACGATGCGGGCTTTCCTTAAAACGTGATTTTCTGAAAAATTTTGACGAAAGAAAATTCTCCTTTTGGTTCTCTTTAGATGCTACATGTTAAGACGTACACGCCACAACAATTCTTTTCGAGATACAACGTGTAGTTTTGGAGATACAAGCTAATTTTGTACTATGCGTTATTTCTTCTCGTAAAGAGTTTCCAATGCGTACGTATATGTCTTTACTCTGCAAAACTGTATTTCCTTATGAAGTGGTATTCTTACATATCCTTTCGAGAGAAAACTGTCCTGTGACTTCTCTTTTGAGGCTACACACTTAGACATACAAGCAACATGAAAGCTTTTGGACTTACAACATGTTGTTTAGGAAAAACAAGATAATTTCGCACGATGCGGGATTTCCTTAAAACGTGATTTTCTGAAAAATTTTGACGAAAGAAAATTCTCCTTTTGGTTCTCTTTAGATGCTACATGTTAAGACGTACACGCCACAACAATTCTTTTCGAGATACAACGTGTAGTTTTGGAGATACAAGCTAATTTTGTACTATGCGTTATTTCTTCTCGTAAAGATTTTCCAATGCGTACGTATATGTCTTTACTCTGCAAAACTGTATTTCCTTATGAAGTGGTATTCTTACATATCCTTTCGAGAGAAAACTGTCCTGTGCCTTCTCTTTTGAGGCTACACACTTAGACATACACGCAACATGAATGCTTTTCGACTTACAACGTGTTGTTTAGGAAAAACAAGATAATTTCGCACGATGCGGGATTTCCTTAAAACGTGATTTTCTGAAAAATTTTGACGAAAGAAAATTCTCCTTTTGGTTCGCTTTAGATGCTACATGTTAAGACGTACACGCCACAACAATTCTTTTCGAGATACAACGTGTAGTTTTGGAGATACAAGCTAATTTTGTACGATGCGTTATTTCTTCTCGTAAAGAGTTTCCAATGCGTACGTATATGTCTTTACTCTGCAAAACTGTATTTCCTTATGAAGTGGTATTCTTACATATCCTTTCGAGAGAAAACTGTCCTGTGCCTTCTCTTTTGAGGCTACACACTTAGACATACACGCAACATGAAAGCTTTTCGACTTACAACGTGTTGTTTAGGAAAAACAAGATAATTTCGCACGATGCGGGATTTCCTTAAAACGTGATTTTCTGAAAAATTTTGACGAAAGAAAATTCTCCTTTTGGTTCTCTTTAGATGCTACATGTTAAGACGTACACGCCACAACAATTCTTTTCGAGATACAACGTGTAGTTTTGGAGATACAAGCTAATTTTGTACTATGCGTTATTTCTTCTCGTAAAGAGTTTCCAATGCGTACGTATATGTCTTTACTCTGCAAAACTGTATTTCCTTATGAAGTGGTATTCTTACATATCCTTTCGAGAGAAAACTGTCCTGTGCCTTCTCTTTTGAGGCTACACACTTAGACATACACGCAACATGAAAGCTTTTCGACTTACAACGTGTTGTTTAGGAAAAACAAGATAATTTCGCACGATGCGGGATTTCCTTAAAACGTGATTTTCTGAAAAATTTTGACGAAAGAAAATTCTCCTTTTGGTTCTCTTTAGATGCTACATGTTAAGACGTACACGCCACAACAATTCTTTTCGAGATACAACGTGTAGTTTTGGAGATACAAGCTAATTTTGTACGATGCGTTATTTCTTCTCGTAAAGAGTTTCCAATGCGTACGTATATGTCTTTACTCTGCAAAACTGTATTTCCTTATTCTTACATATCCTTTCGAGAGAAAACTGTCCTGTGCCTTCTCTTTTGAGGCTACACACTTAGACATACACGCAACATGAAAGCTTTTCGACTTACAACGTGTTGTTTAGGAAAAACAAGATAATTTCGCACGATGCGGGATTTCCTTAAAACGTGATTTTCTGAAAAATTTTGACGAAAGAAAATTCTCCTTTTGGTTCTCTTTAGATGCTACATGTTAAGACGTACATGCCACAACAATTCTTTTCGAGATACAACGTGTAGTTTTGGAGATACAAGCTAATTTTGTACGATGCGTTATTTCTTCTCGTAAAGAGTTTCCAATGCGTACGTATATGTCTTTACTCTGCAAAACTGTATTTCCTTATGAAGTGGTATTCTTACATATCCTTTCGAGAGAAAACTGTCCTGTGCCTTCTCTTTTGAGGCTACACACTTAGACATACACGCAACATGAAAGCTTTTCGACTTACAACGTGTTGTTTAGGAAAAACAAGATAATTTCGCACGATGCGGGATTTCCTTAAAACGTGATTTTCTGAAAAATTTTGACGAAAGAAAATTCTCCTTTTGGTTCTCTTTAGATGCTACATGTTAAGACGTACACGCCACAACAATTCTTTTCGAGATACAACGTGTAGTTTTGGAGATACAAGCTAATTTTGTACTATGCGTTATTTCTTCTCGTAAAGAGTTTCCAATGCGTACGTATATGTCTTTACTCTGCAAAACTGTATTTCCTTATGAAGTGGTATTCTTACATATCCTTTCGAGAGAAAACTGTCCTGTGCCTTCTCTTTTGAGGCTACACACTTAGACATACACGCAACATGAAAGCTTTTCGACTTACAACGTGTTGTTTAGGAAAAACAAGATAATTTCGCACGATGCGGGATTTCCTTAAAACGTGATTTTCTGAAAAATTTTGACGAAAGAAAATTCTCCTTTTGGTTCTCTTTAGATGCTACATGTTAAGACGTACACGCCACAACAATTCTTTTCGAGATACAACGTGTAGTTTTGGAGATACAAGCTAATTTTGTACGATGCGTTATTTCTTCTCGTAAAGAGTTTCCAATGCGTACGTATATGTCTTTACTCTGCAAAACTGTATTTCCTTATGAAGTGGTATTCTTACATATCCTTTCGAGAGAAAACTGTCCTGTGCCTTCTCTTTTGAGGCTACACACTTAGACATACACGCAACATGAAAGCTTTTCGACTTACAACGTGTTGTTTAGGAAAAACAAGATAATTTCGCACGATGCGGGATTTCCTTAAAACGTGATTTTCTGAAAAATTTTGACGAAAGAAAATTCTCCTTTTGGTTCTCTTTAGATGCTACATGTTAAGACGTACACGCCACAACAATTCTTTTCGAGATACAACGTGTAGTTTTGGAGATACAAGCTAATTTTGTACTATGCGTTATTTCTTCTTGTAAAGATTTTCCAATGCGTACGTATATGTCTTTACTCTGCAAAACTGTATTTCCTTATGAAGTGGTATTCTTACATATCCTTTCGAGAGAAAACTGTCCTGTGCCTTCTCTTTTGAGGCTACACACTTAGACATACACGCAACATGAAAGCTTTTCGACTTACAACGTGTTGTTTAGGAAAAACAAGATAATTTCGCACGATGCGGGATTTCCTTAAAACGTGATTTTCTGAAAAATTTTGACGAAAGAAAATTCTCCTTTTGGTTCGCTTTAGATGCTACATGTTAAGACGTACACGCCACAACAATTCTTTTCGAGATACAACGTGTAGTTTTGGAGATACAAGCTAATTTTGTATGATGCGTTATTTCTTCTCGTAAAGAGTTTCCAATGCGTACGTATATGTCTTTACTCTGCAAAACTGTATTTCCTTATGAAGTGGTATTCTTACATATCCTTTCGAGAGAAAACTGTCCTGTGCCTTCTCTTTTGAGGCTACACACTTAGACATACACGCAACATGAAAGCTTTTCGACTTACAACGTGTTGTTTAGGAAAAACAAGATAATTTCGCACGATGCGGGATTTCCTTAAAACGTGATTTTCTGAAAAATTTTGACGAAAGAAAATTCTCCTTTTGGTTCTCTTTAGATGCTACATGTTAAGACGTACACGCCACAACAATTCTTTTCGAGATACAACGTGTAGTTTTGGAGATACAAGCTAATTTTGTACTATGCGTTATTTCTTCTCGTAAAGAGTTTCCAATGCGTACGTATATGTCTTTACTCTGCAAAACTGTATTTCCTTATGAAGTGGTATTCTTACATATCCTTTCGAGAGAAAACTGTCCTGTGCCTTCTCTTTTGAGGCTACACACTTAGACATACACGCAACATGAAAGCTTTTCGACTTACAACGTGTTGTTTAGGAAAAACAAGATAATTTCGCACGATGCGGGATTTCCTTAAAACGTGATTTTCTGAAAAATTTTGACGAAAGAAAATTCTCCTTTTGGTTCTCTTTAGATGCTACATGTTAAGACGTACACGCCACAACAATTCTTTTCGAGATACAACGTGTAGTTTTGGAGATACAAGCTAATTTTGTACTATGCGTTATTTCTTCTCGTAAAGAGTTTCCAATGCGTACGTATATGTCTTTACTCTGCAAAACTGTATTTCCTTATGAAGTGGTATTCTTACATATCCTTTCGAGAGAAAACTGTCCTGTGCCTTCTCTTTTGAGGCTACACACTTAGACATACACGCAACATGAAAGCTTTTCGACTTACAACGTGTTGTTTAGGAAAAACAAGATAATTTCGCACGATGCGGGATTTCCTTAAAACGTGATTTTCTGAAAAATTTTGACGAAAGAAAATTCTCCTTTTGGTTCTCTTTAGATGCTACATGTTAAGACGTACACGCCACAACAATTCTTTTCGAGATACAACGTGTAGTTTTGGAGATACAAGCTAATTTTGTACGATGCGTTATTTCTTCTCGTAAAGAGTTTCCAATGCGTACGTATATGTCTTTACTCTGCAAAACTGTATTTCCTTATTCTTACATATCCTTTCGAGAGAAAACTGTCCTGTGCCTTCTCTTTTGAGGCTACACACTTAGACATACACGCAACATGAAAGCTTTTCGACTTACAACGTGTTGTTTAGGAAAAACAAGATAATTTCGCACGATGCGGGATTTCCTTAAAACGTGATTTTCTGAAAAATTTTGACGAAAGAAAATTCTCCTTTTGGTTCTCTTTAGATGCTACATGTTAAGACGTACATGCCACAACAATTCTTTTCGAGATACAACGTGTAGTTTTGGAGATACAAGCTAATTTTGTACGATGCGTTATTTCTTCTCGTAAAGAGTTTCCAATGCGTACGTATATGTCTTTACTCTGCAAAACTGTATTTCCTTATGAAGTGGTATTCTTACATATCCTTTCGAGAGAAAACTGTCCTGTGCCTTCTCTTTTGAGCCTACACACTTAGACATACACGCAACATGAAAGCTTTTCGACTTACAACGTGTTGTTTAGGAAAAACAAGATAATTTCGCACGATGCGGGATTTCCTTAAAACGTGATTTTCTGAAAAATTTTGACGAAAGAAAATTCTCCTTTTGGTTCTCTTTAGATGCTACATGTTAAGACGTACACGCCACAACAATTCTTTTCGAGATACAACGTGTAGTTTTGGAGATACAAGCTAATTTTGTACTATGCGTTATTTCTTCTCGTAAAGAGTTTCCAATGCGTACGTATATGTCTTTACTCGGCAAAACTGTATTTCCTTATGAAGTGGTATTCTTACATATCCTTTCGAGAGAAAACTGTCCTGTGCCTTCTCTTTTGAGGCTACACACTTAGACATACACGCAACATGAAAGCTTTTCGACTTACAACGTGTTGTTTAGGAAAAACAAGATAATTTCGCACGATGCGGGCTTTCCTTAAAACGTGATTTTCTGAAAAATTTTGACGAAAGAAAATTCTCCTTTTGGTTCGCTTTAGATGCTACATGTTAAGACGTACACGCCACAACAATTCTTTTCGAGATACAACGTGTAGTTTTGGAGATACAAGCTAATTTTTTACTATGCGTTATTTCTTCTCGTAAAGAGTTTCCAATGCGTACGTATATGTCTTTACTCTGCAAAACTGTATTTCCTTATGAAGTGGTATTCTTACATATCCTTTCGAGAGAAAACTGTCCTGTGCCTTCTCTTTTGAGGCTACACACTTAGACATACACGCAACATGAAAGCTTTTCGACTTACAACGTGTTGTTTAGGAAAAACAAGATAATTTCGCACGATGCGGGATTTCCTTAAAACGTGATTTTCTGAAAAATTTTGACGAAAGAAAATTCTCCTTTTGGTTCTCTTTAGATGCTACATGTTAAGACGTACACGCCACAACAATTCTTTTCGAGATACAACGTGTAGTTTTGGAGATACAAGCTAATTTTGTACTATGCGTTATTTCTTCTCGTAAAGAGTTTCCAATGCGTACGTATATGTCTTTACTCTGCAAAACTGTATTTCCTTATGAAGTGGTATTCTTACATATCCTTTCGAGAGAAAACTGTCCTGTGCCTTCTCTTTTGAGGCTACACACTTAGACATACACGCAACATGAAAGCTTTTCGAATTACAACGTGTTGTTTAGGAAAAACAAGATAATTTCGCACGATGCGGGATTTCCTTAAAACGTGATTTTCTGAAAAATTTTGACGAAAGAAAATTCTCCTTTTGGTTCTCTTTAGATGCTACATGTTAAGACGTACACGCCACAACAATTCTTTTCGAGATACAACGTGTAGTTTTGGAGATACAAGCTAATTTTGTACGATGCGTTATTTCTTCTCGTAAAGAGTTTCCAATGCGTACGTATATGTCTTTACTCTGCAAAACTGTATTTCCTTATTCTTACATATCCTTTCGAGAGAAAACTGTCCTGTGCCTTCTCTTTTGAGGCTACACACTTAGACATACACGCAACATGAAAGCTTTTCGACTTACAACGTGTTGTTTAGGAAAAACAAGATAATTTCGCACGATGCGGGATTTCCTTAAAACGTGATTTTCTGAAAAATTTTGACGAAAGAAAATTCTCCTTTTGGTTCTCTTTCGATGCTACATGTTAAGACGTACATGCCACAACAATTCTTTTCGAGATACAACGTGTAGTTTTGGAGATACAAGCTAATTTTGTACGATGCGTTATTTCTTCTCGTAAAGAGTTTCCAATGCGTACGTATATGTCTTTACTCTGCAAAACTGTATTTCCTTATGAAGTGGTATTCTTACATATCCTTTCGAGAGAAAACTGTCCTGTGCCTTCTCTTTTGAGCCTACACACTTAGACATACACGCAACATGAAAGCTTTTCGACTTACAACGTGTTGTTTAGGAAAAACAAGATAATTTCGCACGATGCGGGATTTCCTTAAAACGTGATTTTCTGAAAAATTTTGACGAAAGAAAATTCTCCTTTTGGTTCTCTTTAGATGCTACATGTTAAGACGTACACGCCACAACAATTCTTTTCGAGATACAACGTGTAGTTTTGGAGATACAAGCTAATTTTGTACTATGCGTTATTTCTTCTCGTAAAGAGTTTCCAATGCGTACGTATATGTCTTTACTCGGCAAAACTGTATTTCCTTATGAAGTGGTATTCTTACATATCCTTTCGAGAGAAAACTGTCCTGTGCCTTCTCTTTTGAGGCTACACACTTAGACATACACGCAACATGAAAGCTTTTCGACTTACAACGTGTTGTTTAGGAAAAACAAGATAATTTCGCACGATGCGGGATTTCCTTAAAACGTGATTTTCTGAAAAATTTTGACGAAAGAAAATTCTCCTTTTGGTTCGCTTTAGATGCTACATGTTAAGACGTACACGCCACAACAATTCTTTTCGAGATACAACGTGTAGTTTTGGAGATACAAGCTAATTTTTTACTATGCGTTATTTCTTCTCGTAAAGAGTTTCCAATGCGTACGTATATGTCTTTACTCTGCAAAACTGTATTTCCTTATGAAGTGGTATTCTTACATATCCTTTCGAGAGAAAACTGTCCTGTGCCTTCTCTTTTGAGGCTACACACTTAGACATACACGCAACATGAAAGCTTTTCGACTTACAACGTGTTGTTTAGGAAAAACAAGATAATTTCGCACGATGCGGGATTTCCTTAAAACGTGATTTTCTGAAAAATTTTGACGAAAGAAAATTCTCCTTTTGGTTCTCTTTAGATGCTACATGTTAAGACGTACACGCCACAACAATTCTTTTCGAGATACAACGTGTAGTTTTGGAGATACAAGCTAATTTTGTACGATGCGTTATTTCTTCTCGTAAAGAGTTTCCAATGCGTACGTATATGTCTTTACTCTGCAAAACTGTATTTCCTTATGAAGTGGTATTCTTACATATCCTTTCGAGAGAAAACTGTCCTGTGCCTTCTCTTTTGAGGCTACACACTTAGACATACACGCAACATGAAAGCTTTTCGACTTACAACGTGTTGTTTAGGAAAAACAAGATAATTTCGCACGATGCGGGATTTCCTTAAAACGTGATTTTCTGAAAAATTTTGACGAAAGAAAATTCTCCTTTTGGTTCGCTTTAGATGCTACATGTTAAGACGTACACGCCACAACAATTCTTTTCGAGATACAACGTGTAGTTTTGGAGATACAAGCTAATTTTGTACGATGCGTTATTTCTTCTCGTAAAGAGTTTCCAATGCGTACGTATATGTCTTTACTCTGCAAAACTGTATTTCCTTATGAAGTGGTATTCTTACATATCCTTTCGAGAGAAAACTGTCCTGTGCCTTCTCTTTTGAGGCTACACACTTAGACATACACGCAACATGAAAGCTTTTCGACTTACAACGTGTTGTTTAGGAAAAACAAGATAATTTCGCACGATGCGGGATTTCCTTAAAACGTGATTTTCTGAAAAATTTTGACGAAAGAAAATTCTCCTTTTGGTTCGCTTTAGATGCTACATGTTAAGACGTACACGCCACAACAATTCTTTTCGAGATACAACGTGTAGTTTTGGAGATACAAGCTAATTTTTTACTATGCGTTATTTCTTCTCGTAAAGAGTTTCCAATGCGTACGTATATGTCTTTACTCTGCAAAACTGTATTTCCTTATGAAGTGGTATTCTTACATATCCTTTCGAGAGAAAACTGTCCTGTGCCTTCTCTTTTGAGGCTACACACTTAGACATACACGCAACATGAAAGCTTTTCGACTTACAACGTGTTGTTTAGGAAAAACAAGATAATTTCGCACGATGCGGGATTTCCTTAAAACGTGATTTTCTGAAAAATTTTGACGAAAGAAAATTCTCCTTTTGGTTCTCTTTAGATGCTACATGTTAAGACGTACACGCCACAACAATTCTTTTCGAGATACAACGTGTAGTTTTGGAGATACAAGCTAATTTTGTACGATGCGTTATTTCTTCTCGTAAAGAGTTTCCAATGCGTACGTATATGTCTTTACTCTGCAAAACTGTATTTCCTTATGAAGTGGTATTCTTACATATCCTTTCGAGAGAAAACTGTCCTGTGCCTTCTCTTTTGAGGCTACACACTTAGACATACACGCAACATGAAAGCTTTTCGACTTACAACGTGTTGTTTAGGAAAAACAAGATAATTTCGCACGATGCGGGATTTCCTTAAAACGTGATTTTCTGAAAAATTTTGACGAAAGAAAATTCTCCTTTTGGTTCTCTTTAGATGCTACATGTTAAGACGTACACGCCACAACAATTCTTTCGAGATACAACGTGTAGTTTTGGAGATACAAGCTAATTTTGTACGATGCGTTATTTCTTCTCGTAAAGAGTTTCCAATGCGTACGTATATGTCTTTACTCTGCAAAACTGTATTTCCTTATGAAGTGGTATTCTTACATATCCTTTCGAGAGAAAACTGTCCTGTGCCTTCTCTTTTGAGGCTACACACTTAGACATACACGCAACATGAAAGCTTTTCGACTTACAACGTGTTGTTTAGGAAAAACAAGATAATTTCGCACGATGCGGGATTTCCTTAAAACGTGATTTTCTGAAAAATTTTGACGAAAGAAAATTCTCCTTTTGGTTCTCTTTAGATGCTACATGTTAAGACGTACACGCCACAACAATTCTTTTCGAGATACAACGTGTAGTTTTGGAGATACAAGCTAATTTTGTACTATGCGTTATTTCTTCTCGTAAAGAGTTTCCAATGCGTACGTATATGTCTTTACTCTGCAAAACTGTATTTCCTTATGAAGGGGTATTCTTACATATCCTTTCGAGAGAAAACTGTCCTGTGCCTTCTCTTTTGAGGCTACACACTTAGACATACACGCAACATGAAAGCTTTTCGACTTACAACGTGTTGTTTAGGAAAAACAAGATAATTTCGCACGATGCGGGCTTTCCTTAAAACGTAATTTTCTGAAAAATTTTGACGAAAGAAAATTCTCCTTTTGGTTCTCTTTAGATGCTACATGTTAAGACGTACACGCCACAGCAATTCTTTTCGAGATACAACGTGTAGTTTTGGAGATACAAGCTAATTTTGTACTATGCGTTATTTCTTCTCGTAAAGAGTTTCCAATGCGTACGTATATGTCTTTACTCTGCAAAACTGTATTTCCTTATGAAGTGGTATTCTTACATATCCTTTCGAGAGAAAACTGTCCTGTGCCTTCTCTTTTGAGGCTACACACTTAGACATACACGCAACATGAAAGCTTTTGGACTTACAACATGTTGTTTAGGAAAAACAAGATAATTTCGCACGATGCGGGATTTCCTTAAAACGTGATTTTCTGAAAAATTTTGACGAAAGAAAATTCTCCTTTTGGTTCTCTTTAGATGCTACATGTTAAGACGTACACGCCACAACAATTCTTTTCGAGATACAACGTGTAGTTTTGGAGATACAAGCTAATTTTGTACTATGCGTTATTTCTTCTCTTAAAGAGTTTCCAATGCGTACGTATATGTCTTTACTCTGCAAAACTGTATTTCCTTATGAAGTGGTATTCTTACATATCCTTTCGAGAGAAAACTGTCCTGTGCCTTCTCTTTTGAGGCTACACACTTAGACATACACGCAACATGAAAGCTTTTCGACTTACAACGTGTTGTTTAGGAAAAACAAGATAATTTCGCACGATGCGGGATTTCCTTAAAACGTGATTTTCTGAAAAATTTTGACGAAAGAAAATTCTCCTTTTGGTTCTCTTTAGATGCTACATGTTAAGACGTACACGCCACAACAATTCTTTTCGAGATACAACGTGTAGTTTTGGAGATACAAGCTAATTTTGTACGATGCGTTATTTCTTCTCGTAAAGAGTTTCCAATGCGTACGTATATGTCTTTACTCTGCAAAACTGTATTTCCTTATGAAGTGGTATTCTTACATATCCTTTCGAGAGAAAACTGTCCTGTGCCTTCTCTTTTGAGGCTACACACTTAGACATACACGCAACATGTAAGCTTTTCGACTTACAACGTGTTGTTTAGGAAAAACAAGATAATTTCGCACGATGCGAGATTTCCTTAAAACATGATTTTCTGAAAAATTTTGACGAAAGAAAATTCTCCTTTTGGTTCTCTTTAGATGCTACATGTTAAGACGTACACGCCACAACAATTCTTTTCGAGATACAATGTGTAGTTTTGGAGATACAAGCTAATTTTGTACGATGCGTTATTTCTTCTCGTAAAGAGTTTCCAATGCGTACGTATATGTCTTTACTCTGCAAAACTGTATTTCCTTATGAAGTGGTATTCTTACATATCCTTTCGAGAGAAAACTGTCCTGTGCCTTCTCTTTTGAGGCTACACACTTAGACATACACGCAACATGAAAGCTTTTCGACTTACAACGTGTTGTTTAGGAAAAACAAGATAATTTCGCACGATGCGGGATTTCCTTAAAACGTGATTTTCTGAAAAATTTTGACGAAAGAAAATTCTCCTTTTGGTTCTCTTTAGATGCTACATGTTAAGACGTACACGCCACAACAATTCTTTTCGAGATACAACGTGTAGTTTTGGAGATACAAGCTAATTTTGTACTATGCGTTATTTCTTCTCTTAAAGAGTTTCCAATGCGTACGTATATGTCTTTACTCTGCAAAACTGTATTTCCTTATGAAGTGGTATTCTTACATATCCTTTCGAGAGAAAACTGTCCTGTGCCTTCTCTTTTGAGGCTACACACTTAGACATACACGCAACATGAAAGCTTTTCGACTTACAACGTGTTGTTTAGGAAAAACAAGATAATTTCGCACGATGCGGGATTTCCTTAAAACGTGATTTTCTGAAAAATTTTGACGAAAGAAAATTCTCCTTTTGGTTCTCTTTAGATGCTACATGTTAAGACGTACACGCCACAACAATTCTTTTCGAGATACAACGTGTAGTTTTGGAGATACAAGCTAATTTTGTACGATGCGTTATTTCTTCTCGTAAAGAGTTTCCAATGCGTACGTATATGTCTTTACTCTGCAAAACTGTATTTCCTTATGAAGTGGTATTCTTACATATCCTTTCGAGAGAAAACTGTCCTGTGCCTTCTCTTTTGAGGCTACACACTTAGACATACACGCAACATGAAAGCTTTTCGAATTACAACGTGTTGTTTAGGAAAAACAAGATAATTTCGCACGATGCGGGATTTCCTTAAAACGTGATTTTCTGAAAAATTTTGACGAAAGAAAATTCTCCTTTTGGTTCTCTTTAGATGCTACATGTTAAGACGTACACGCCACAACAATTCTTTTCGAGATACAACGTGTAGTTTTGGAGATACAAGCTAATTTTGTACGATGCGTTATTTCTTCTCGTAAAGAGTTTCCAATGCGTACGTATATGTCTTTACTCTGCAAAACTGTATTTCCTTATGAAGTGGTATTCTTACATATCCTTTCGAGAGAAAACTGTCCTGTGCCTTCTCTTTTGAGGCTACACACTTAGACATACACGCAACATGAAAGCTTTTCGAATTACAACGTGTTGTTTAGGAAAAACAAGATAATTTCGCACGATGCGGGATTTCCTTAAAACGTGATTTTCTGAAAAATTTTGACGAAAGAAAATTCTCCTTTTGGTTCTCTTTAGATGCTACATGTTAAGACGTACACGCCACAACAATTCTTTTCGAGATACAACGTGTAGTTTTGGAGATACAAGCTAATTTTGTACGATGCGTTATTTCTTCTCGTAAAGAGTTTCCAATGCGTACGTATATGTCTTTACTCTGCAAAACTGTATTTCCTTATTCTTACATATCCTTTCGAGAGAAAACTGTCCTGTGCCTTCTCTTTTGAGGCTACACACTTAGACATACACGCAACATGAAAGCTTTTCGACTTACAACGTGTTGTTTAGGAAAAACAAGATAATTTCGCACGATGCGGGATTTCCTTAAAACGTGATTTTCTGAAAAATTTTGACGAAAGAAAATTCTCCTTTTGGTTCTCTTTCGATGCTACATGTTAAGACGTACATGCCACAACAATTCTTTTCGAGATACAACGTGTAGTTTTGGAGATACAAGCTAATTTTGTACGATGCGTTATTTCTTCTCGTAAAGAGTTTCCAATGCGTACGTATATGTCTTTACTCTGCAAAACTGTATTTCCTTATGAAGTGGTATTCTTACATATCCTTTCGAGAGAAAACTGTCCTGTGCCTTCTCTTTTGAGCCTACACACTTAGACATACACGCAACATGAAAGCTTTTCGACTTACAACGTGTTGTTTAGGAAAAACAAGATAATTTCGCACGATGCGGGATTTCCTTAAAACGTGATTTTCTGAAAAATTTTGACGAAAGAAAATTCTCCTTTTGGTTCTCTTTAGATGCTACATGTTAAGACGTACACGCCACAACAATTCTTTTCGAGATACAACGTGTAGTTTTGGAGATACAAGCTAATTTTGTACTATGCGTTATTTCTTCTCGTAAAGAGTTTCCAATGCGTACGTATATGTCTTTACTCGGCAAAACTGTATTTCCTTATGAAGTGGTATTCTTACATATCCTTTCGAGAGAAAACTGTCCTGTGCCTTCTCTTTTGAGGCTACACACTTAGACATACACGCAACATGAAAGCTTTTCGACTTACAACGTGTTGTTTAGGAAAAACAAGATAATTTCGCACGATGCGGGATTTCCTTAAAACGTGATTTTCTGAAAAATTTTGACGAAAGAAAATTCTCCTTTTGGTTCGCTTTAGATGCTACATGTTAAGACGTACACGCCACAACAATTCTTTTCGAGATACAACGTGTAGTTTTGGAGATACAAGCTAATTTTTTACTATGCGTTATTTCTTCTCGTAAAGAGTTTCCAATGCGTACGTATATGTCTTTACTCTGCAAAACTGTATTTCCTTATGAAGTGGTATTCTTACATATCCTTTCGAGAGAAAACTGTCCTGTGCCTTCTCTTTTGAGGCTACACACTTAGACATACACGCAACATGAAAGCTTTTCGACTTACAACGTGTTGTTTAGGAAAAACAAGATAATTTCGCACGATGCGGGATTTCCTTAAAACGTGATTTTCTGAAAAATTTTGACGAAAGAAAATTCTCCTTTTGGTTCTCTTTAGATGCTACATGTTAAGACGTACACGCCACAACAATTCTTTTCGAGATACAACGTGTAGTTTTGGAGATACAAGCTAATTTTGTACGATGCGTTATTTCTTCTCGTAAAGAGTTTCCAATGCGTACGTATATGTCTTTACTCTGCAAAACTGTATTTCCTTATGAAGTGGTATTCTTACATATCCTTTCGAGAGAAAACTGTCCTGTGCCTTCTCTTTTGAGGCTACACACTTAGACATACACGCAACATGAAAGCTTTTCGACTTACAACGTGTTGTTTAGGAAAAACAAGATAATTTCGCACGATGCGGGATTTCCTTAAAACGTGATTTTCTGAAAAATTTTGACGAAAGAAAATTCTCCTTTTGGTTCGCTTTAGATGCTACATGTTAAGACGTACACGCCACAACAATTCTTTTCGAGATACAACGTGTAGTTTTGGAGATACAAGCTAATTTTGTACGATGCGTTATTTCTTCTCGTAAAGAGTTTCCAATGCGTACGTATATGTCTTTACTCTGCAAAACTGTATTTCCTTATGAAGTGGTATTCTTACATATCCTTTCGAGAGAAAACTGTCCTGTGCCTTCTCTTTTGAGGCTACACACTTAGACATACACGCAACATGAAAGCTTTTCGACTTACAACGTGTTGTTTAGGAAAAACAAGATAATTTCGCACGATGCGGGATTTCCTTAAAACGTGATTTTCTGAAAAATTTTGACGAAAGAAAATTCTCCTTTTGGTTCGCTTTAGATGCTACATGTTAAGACGTACACGCCACAACAATTCTTTTCGAGATACAACGTGTAGTTTTGGAGATACAAGCTAATTTTTTACTATGCGTTATTTCTTCTCGTAAAGAGTTTCCAATGCGTACGTATATGTCTTTACTCTGCAAAACTGTATTTCCTTATGAAGTGGTATTCTTACATATCCTTTCGAGAGAAAACTGTCCTGTGCCTTCTCTTTTGAGGCTACACACTTAGACATACACGCAACATGAAAGCTTTTCGACTTACAACGTGTTGTTTAGGAAAAACAAGATAATTTCGCACGATGCGGGATTTCCTTAAAACGTGATTTTCTGAAAAATTTTGACGAAAGAAAATTCTCCTTTTGGTTCTCTTTAGATGCTACATGTTAAGACGTACACGCCACAACAATTCTTTTCGAGATACAACGTGTAGTTTTGGAGATACAAGCTAATTTTGTACGATGCGTTATTTCTTCTCGTAAAGAGTTTCCAATGCGTACGTATATGTCTTTACTCTGCAAAACTGTATTTCCTTATGAAGTGGTATTCTTACATATCCTTTCGAGAGAAAACTGTCCTGTGCCTTCTCTTTTGAGGCTACACACTTAGACATACACGCAACATGAAAGCTTTTCGACTTACAACGTGTTGTTTAGGAAAAACAAGATAATTTCGCACGATGCGGGATTTCCTTAAAACGTGATTTTCTGAAAAATTTTGACGAAAGAAAATTCTCCTTTTGGTTCTCTTTAGATGCTACATGTTAAGACGTACACGCCACAACAATTCTTTCGAGATACAACGTGTAGTTTTGGAGATACAAGCTAATTTTGTACGATGCGTTATTTCTTCTCGTAAAGAGTTTCCAATGCGTACGTATATGTCTTTACTCTGCAAAACTGTATTTCCTTATGAAGTGGTATTCTTACATATCCTTTCGAGAGAAAACTGTCCTGTGCCTTCTCTTTTGAGGCTACACACTTAGACATACACGCAACATGAAAGCTTTTCGACTTACAACGTGTTGTTTAGGAAAAACAAGATAATTTCGCACGATGCGGGATTTCCTTAAAACGTGATTTTCTGAAAAATTTTGACGAAAGAAAATTCTCCTTTTGGTTCTCTTTAGATGCTACATGTTAAGACGTACACGCCACAACAATTCTTTTCGAGATACAACGTGTAGTTTTGGAGATACAAGCTAATTTTGTACTATGCGTTATTTCTTCTCGTAAAGAGTTTCCAATGCGTACGTATATGTCTTTACTCTGCAAAACTGTATTTCCTTATGAAGGGGTATTCTTACATATCCTTTCGAGAGAAAACTGTCCTGTGCCTTCTCTTTTGAGGCTACACACTTAGACATACACGCAACATGAAAGCTTTTCGACTTACAACGTGTTGTTTAGGAAAAACAAGATAATTTCGCACGATGCGGGCTTTCCTTAAAACGTAATTTTCTGAAAAATTTTGACGAAAGAAAATTCTCCTTTTGGTTCTCTTTAGATGCTACATGTTAAGACGTACACGCCACAGCAATTCTTTTCGAGATACAACGTGTAGTTTTGGAGATACAAGCTAATTTTGTACTATGCGTTATTTCTTCTCGTAAAGAGTTTCCAATGCGTACGTATATGTCTTTACTCTGCAAAACTGTATTTCCTTATGAAGTGGTATTCTTACATATCCTTTCGAGAGAAAACTGTCCTGTGCCTTCTCTTTTGAGGCTACACACTTAGACATACACGCAACATGAAAGCTTTTGGACTTACAACATGTTGTTTAGGAAAAACAAGATAATTTCGCACGATGCGGGATTTCCTTAAAACGTGATTTTCTGAAAAATTTTGACGAAAGAAAATTCTCCTTTTGGTTCTCTTTAGATGCTACATGTTAAGACGTACACGCCACAACAATTCTTTTCGAGATACAACGTGTAGTTTTGGAGATACAAGCTAATTTTGTACTATGCGTTATTTCTTCTCTTAAAGAGTTTCCAATGCGTACGTATATGTCTTTACTCTGCAAAACTGTATTTCCTTATGAAGTGGTATTCTTACATATCCTTTCGAGAGAAAACTGTCCTGTGCCTTCTCTTTTGAGGCTACACACTTAGACATACACGCAACATGAAAGCTTTTCGACTTACAACGTGTTGTTTAGGAAAAACAAGATAATTTCGCACGATGCGGGATTTCCTTAAAACGTGATTTTCTGAAAAATTTTGACGAAAGAAAATTCTCCTTTTGGTTCTCTTTAGATGCTACATGTTAAGACGTACACGCCACAACAATTCTTTTCGAGATACAACGTGTAGTTTTGGAGATACAAGCTAATTTTGTACGATGCGTTATTTCTTCTCGTAAAGAGTTTCCAATGCGTACGTATATGTCTTTACTCTGCAAAACTGTATTTCCTTATGAAGTGGTATTCTTACATATCCTTTCGAGAGAAAACTGTCCTGTGCCTTCTCTTTTGAGGCTACACACTTAGACATACACGCAACATGTAAGCTTTTCGACTTACAACGTGTTGTTTAGGAAAAACAAGATAATTTCGCACGATGCGAGATTTCCTTAAAACATGATTTTCTGAAAAATTTTGACGAAAGAAAATTCTCCTTTTGGTTCTCTTTAGATGCTACATGTTAAGACGTACACGCCACAACAATTCTTTTCGAGATACAATGTGTAGTTTTGGAGATACAAGCTAATTTTGTACTATGCGTTATTTCTTCTCGTAAAGAGTTTCCAATGCGTACGTATATGTCTTTATTCTGCAAAACTGTATTTCCTTATGAAGTGGTATTCTTACATATCCTTTCGAGAGAAAACTGTCCTGTGCCTTCTCTTTTGAGGCTACACACTTAGACATACACGCAACATGAAAGCTTTTCGACTTACAACGTGTTGTTTAGGAAAAACAAGATAATTTCGCACGATGCGGGATTTCCTTAAAACGTGATTTTCTGAAAAATTTTGACGAAAGAAAATTCTCCTTTTGGTTCTCTTTAGATGCTACATGTTAAGACGTACACGCCACAACAATTCTTTTCGAGATACAACGTGTAGTTTTGGAGATACAAGCTAATTTTGTACTATGCGTTATTTCTTCTCTTAAAGAGTTTCCAATGCGTACGTATATGTCTTTACTCTGCAAAACTGTATTTCCTTATGAAGTGGTATTCTTACATATCCTTTCGAGAGAAAACTGTCCTGTGCCTTCTCTTTTGAGGCTACACACTTAGACATACACGCAACATGAAAGCTTTTCGACTTACAACGTGTTGTTTAGGAAAAACAAGATAATTTCGCACGATGCGGGATTTCCTTAAAACGTGATTTTCTGAAAAATTTTGACGAAAGAAAATTCTCCTTTTGGTTCTCTTTAGATGCTACATGTTAAGACGTACACGCCACAACAATTCTTTTCGAGATACAACGTGTAGTTTTGGAGATACAAGCTAATTTTGTACGATGCGTTATTTCTTCTCGTAAAGAGTTTCCAATGCGTACGTATATGTCTTTACTCTGCAAAACTGTATTTCCTTATGAAGTGGTATTCTTACATATCCTTTCGAGAGAAAACTGTCCTGTGCCTTCTCTTTTGAGGCTACACACTTAGACATACACGCAACATGAAAGCTTTTCGACTTACAACGTGTTGTTTAGGAAAAACAAGATAATTTCGCACGATGCGGGATTTCCTTAAAACGTGATTTTCTGAAAAATTTTGACGAAAGAAAATTCTCCTTTTGGTTCTCTTTAGATGCTACATGTTAAGACGTACACGCCACAACAATTCTTTTCGAGATACAACGTGTAGTTTTGGAGATACAAGCTAATTTTGTACTATGCGTTATTTCTTCTCGTAAAGAGTTTCCAATGCGTACGTATATGTCTTTACTCTGCAAAACTGTATTTCCTTATGAAGTGGTATTCTTACATATCCTTTCGAGAGAAAACTGTCCTGTGCCTTCTCTTTTGAGGCTACACACTTAGACATACACGCAACATGAAAGCTTTTCGACTTACAACGTGTTGTTTAGGAAAAACAAGATAATTTCGCACGATGCGGGATTTCCTTAAAACGTGATTTTCTGAAAAATTTTGACGAAAGAAAATTCTCCTTTTGGTTCGCTTTAGATGCTACATGTTAAGACGTACACGCCACAACAATTCTTTTCGAGATACAACGTGTAGTTTTGGAGATACAAGCTAATTTTGTACGATGCGTTATTTCTTCTCGGAAAGAGTTTCCAATGCATACGTATATGTCTTTACTCTGCAAAACTGTATTTCCTTATGAAGTGGTATTCTTACATATCCTTTCGAGAGAAAACTGTCCTGTGCCTTCTCTTTTGAGGCTACACACTTAGACATACACGCAACATGAAAGCTTTTCGACTTACAACGTGTTGTTTAGGAAAAACAAGATAATTTCGCACGATGCGGGATTTCCTTAAAACGTGATTTTCTGAAAAATTTTGACGAAAGAAAATTCTCCTTTTGGTTCGCTTTAGATGCTACATGTTAAGACGTACACGCCACAACAATTCTTTTCGAGATACAACGTGTAGTTTTGGAGATACAAGCTAATTTTGTACTATGCGTTATTTCTTCTCGTAAAGAGTTTCCAATGCGTATGTATATGTCTTTACTCTGCAAAACTGTATTTCCTTATGAAGTGGTATTCTTACATATCCTTTCGAGAGAAAACTGTCCTGTGCCTTCTCTTTTGAGGCTACACACTTAGACATACACGCAACATGAAAGCTTTTCGACTTACAACGTGTTGTTTAGGAAAAACAAGATAATTTCGCACGATGCGGGATTTCCTTAAAACGTGATTTTCTGAAAAATTTTGACGAAAGAAAATTCTCCTTTTGGTTCTCTTTAGATGCTACATGTTAAGACGTACACGCCACAACAATTCTTTTCGAGATACAACGTGTAGTTTTGGAGATACAAGCTAATTTTGTACTATGCGTTATTTCTTCTCGTAAAGAGTTTCCAATGCGTACGTATATGTCTTTACTCTGCAAAACTGTATTTCCTTATGAAGTGGTATTCTTACATATCCTTTCGAGAGAAAACTGTCCTGTGCCTTCTCTTTTGAGGCTACACACTTAGACATACACGCAACATGAAAGCTTTTCGACTTACAACGTGTTGTTTAGGAAAAACAAGATAATTTCGCACGATGCGGGATTTCCTTAAAACGTGATTTTCTGAAAAATTTTGACGAAAGAAAATTCTCCTTTTGGTTCTCTTTAGATGCTACATGTTAAGACGTACACGCCACAACAATTCTTTTCGAGATACAACGTGTAGTTTTGGAGATACAAGCTAATTTTGTACGATGCGTTATTTCTTCTCGTAAAGAGTTTCCAATGCGTACGTATATGTCTTTACTCTGCAAAACTGTATTTCCTTATGAAGTGGTATTCTTACATATCCTTTCGAGAGAAAACTGTCCTGTGCCTTCTCTTTTGAGGCTACACACTTAGACATACACGCAACATGAAAGCTTTTCGACTTACAACGTGTTGTTTAGGAAAAACAAGATAATTTCGCACGATGCGGGATTTCCTTAAAACGTGATTTTCTGAAAAATTTTGACGAAAGAAAATTCTCCTTTTGGTTCTCTTTAGATGCTACATGTTAAGACGTACACGCCACAACAATTCTTTTCGAGATACAACGTGTAGTTTTGGAGATACAAGCTAATTTTGTACTATGCGTTATTTCTTCTCGTAAAGAGTTTCCAATGCGTACGTATATGTCTTTACTCTGCAAAACTGTATTTCCTTATGAAGGGGTATTCTTACATATCCTTTCGAGAGAAAACTGTCCTGTGCCTTCTCTTTTGAGGCTACACACTTAGACATACACGCAACATGAAAGCTTTTCGACTTACAACGTGTTGTTTAGGAAAAACAAGATAATTTCGCACGATGCGGGCTTTCCTTAAAACGTGATTTTCTGAAAAATTTTGACGAAAGAAAATTCTCCTTTTGGTTCTCTTTAGATGCTACATGTTATGACGTACACGCCACAACAATTCTTTTCGAGATACAACGTGTAGTTTTGGAGATACAAGCTAATTTTGTACTATGCGTTATTTCTTCTCGTAAAGAGTTTCCAATGCGTACGTATATGTCTTTACTCTGCAAAACTGTATTTCCTTATGAAGTGGTATTCTTACATATCCTTTCGAGAGAAAACTGTCCTGTGCCTTCTCTTTTGAGGCTACACACTTAGACATATACGCAACATGAAAGCTTTTGGACTTACAACATGTTGTTTAGGAAAAACAAGATAATTTCGCACGATGCGGGATTTCCTTAAAACGTGATTTTCTGAAAAATTTTGACGAAAGAAAATTCTCCTTTTGGTTCTCTTTAGATGCTACATGTTAAGACGTACACGCCACAACAATTCTTTTCGAGATACAACGTGTAGTTTTGGAGATACAAGCTAATTTTGTACTATGCGTTATTTCTTCTCGTAAAGAGTTTCCAATGCGTACGTATATGTCTTTACTCTGCAAAACTGTATTTCCTTATGAAGTGGTATTCTTACATATCCTTTCGAGAGAAAACTGTCCTGTGCCTTCTCTTTTGAGGCTACACACTTAGACATACACGCAACATGAAAGCTTTTCGACTTACAACGTGTTGTTTAGGAAAAACAAGATAATTTCGCACGATGCGGGATTTCCTTAAAACGTGATTTTCTGAAAAATTTTGACGAAAGAAAATTCTCCTTTTGGTTCGCTTTAGATGCTACATGTTAAGACGTACACGCCACAACAATTCTTTGCGAGATACAACGTGTAGTTTTGGAGATACAAGCTAATTTTGTACGATGCGTTATTTCTTCTCGTAAAGAGTTTCCAATGCGTACGTATATGTCTTTACTCTGCAAAACTGTATTTCCTTATGAAGTGGTATTCTTACATATCCTTTCGAGAGAAAACTGTCCTGTGCCTTCTCTTTTGAGGCTACACACTTAGACATACACGCAACATGAAAGCTTTTCGACTTACAACGTGTTGTTTAGGAAAAACAAGATAATTTCGCACGATGCGGGATTTCCTTAAAACGTAATTTTCTGAAAAATTTTGACGAAAGAAAATTCTCCTTTTGGTTCTCTTTAGATGCTACATGTTAAGACGTACACGCCACAACAATTCTTTTCGAGATACAACGTGTAGTTTTGGAGATACAAGCTAATTTTGTACGATGCGTTATTTCTTCTCGTAAAGAGTTTCCAATGCGTACGTATATGTCTTTACTCTGCAAAACTGTATTTCCTTATGAAGTGGTATTCTTACATATCCTTTCGAGAGAAAACTGTCCTGTGCCTTCTCTTTTGAGGCTACACACTTAGACATACACGCAACATGAAAGCTTTTCGACTTACAACGTGTTGTTTAGGAAAAACAAGATAATTTCGCACGATGCGGGATTTCCTTAAAACGTGATTTTCTGAAAAATTTTGACGAAAGAAAATTCTCCTTTTGGTTCTCTTTAGATGCTACATGTTAAGACGTACACGCCACAACAATTCTTTTCGAGATACAACGTGTAGTTTTGGAGATACAAGCTAATTTTGTACTATGCGTTATTTCTTCTCGTAAAGAGTTTCCAATGCGTACGTATATGTCTTTACTCTGCAAAACTGTATTTCCTTATGAAGTGGTATTCTTACATATCCTTTCGAGAGAAAACTGTCCTGTGCCTTCTCTTTTGAGGCTACACACTTAGACATACACGCAACATGAAAGCTTTTGGACTTACAACATGTTGTTTAGGAAAAACAAGATAATTTCGCACGATGCGGGATTTCCTTAAAACGTGATTTTCTGAAAAATTTTGACGAAAGAAAATTCTCCTTTTGGTTCTCTTTAGATGCTACATGTTAAGACGTACACGCCACAACAATTCTTTTCGAGATACAACGTGTAGTTTTGGAGATACAAGCTAATTTTGTACTATGCGTTATTTCTTCTCGTAAAGAGTTTCCAATGCGTACGTATATGTCTTTACTCTGCAAAACTGTATTTCCTTATGAAGTGGTATTCTTACATATCCTTTCGAGAGAAAACTGTCCTGTGCCTTCTCTTTTGAGGCTACACACTTAGACATACACGCAACATGAAAGCTTTTCGACTTACAACGTGTTGTTTAGGAAAAACAAGATAATTTCGCACGATGCGGGATTTCCTTAAAACGTGATTTTCTGAAAAATTTTGACGAAAGAAAATTCTCCTTTTGGTTCGCTTTAGATGCTACATGTTAAGACGTACACGCCACAACAATTCTTTTCGAGATACAACGTGTAGTTTTGGAGATACAAGCTAATTTTGTACGATGCGTTATTTCTTCTCGTAAAGAGTTTCCAATGCGTACGTATATGTCTTTACTCTGCAAAACTGTATTTCCTTATGAAGTGGTATTCTTACATATCCTTTCGAGAGAAAACTGTCCTGTGCCTTCTCTTTTGAGGCTACACACTTAGACATACACGCAACATGAAAGCTTTTCGACTTACAACGTGTTGTTTAGGACAAACAAGATAATTTCGCACGATGCGGGATTTCCTTAAAACGTGATTTTCTGAAAAATTTTGACGAAAGAAAATTCTCCTTTTGGTTCTCTTTAGATGCTACATGTTAAGACGTACACGCCACAACAATTCTTTTCGAGATACAACGTGTAGTTTTGGAGATACAAGCTAATTTTGTACTATGCGTTATTTCTTCTCGTAAAGAGTTTCCAATGCGTACGTATATGTCTTTACTCTGCAAAACTGTATTTCCTTATGAAGTGGTATTCTTACATATCCTTTCGAGAGAAAACTGTCCTGTGCCTTCTCTTTTGAGGCTACACACTTAGACATACACGCAACATGAAAGCTTTTCGACTTACAACGTTGTTTAGGAAAAACAAGATAATTTCGCACGATGCGGGATTTCCTTAAAACGTGATTTTCTGAAAAATTTTGACGAAAGAAAATTCTCCTTTTGGTTCTCTTTAGATGCTACATGTTAAGACGTACACGCCACAACAATTCTTTTCGAGATACAACGTGTAGTTTTGGAGATACAAGCTAATTTTGTACGATGCGTTATTTCTTCTCGTAAAGAGTTTCCAATGCGTACGTATATGTCTTTACTCTGCAAAACTGTATTTCCTTATGAAGTGGTATTCTTACATATCCTTTCGAGAGAAAACTGTCCTGTGCCTTCTCTTTTGAGGCTACACACTTAGACATACACGCAACATGAAAGCTTTTCGACTTACAACGTGTTGTTTAGGAAAAACAAGATAATTTCACACGATGCGGGATTTCTTTAAAACGTGATTTTCTGAAAAATTTTGACGAAAGAAAATTCTCCTTTTGGTTCTCTTTAGATGCTACATGTTAAGACGTACACGCCACAACAATTCTTTTCGAGATACAACGTGTAGTTTTGGAGATACAAGCTAATTTTGTACGATGCGTTATTTCTTCTCGTAAAGAGTTTCCAATGCGTACGTATATGTCTTTACTCTGCAAAACTGTATTTCCTTATTCTTACATATCCTTTCGAGAGAAAACTGTCCTGTGCCTTCTCTTTTGAGGCTACACACTTAGACATACACGCAACATGAAAGCTTTTCGACTAACAACGTGTTGTTTAGGAAAAACAAGATAATTTCGCACGATGCGGGATTTCCTTAAAACGTGATTTTCTGAAAAATTTTGACGAAAGAAAATTCTCCTTTTGGTTCTCTTTAGATGCTACATGTTAAGACGTACACGCCACAACAATTCTTTTCGAGATACAACGTGTAGTTTTGGAGATACAAGCTAATTTTGTACTATGCGTTATTTCTTCTCGTAAAGAGTTTCCAATGCGTACTTATATGTCTTTACTCGGCAAAACTGTATTTCCTTATGAAGTGGTATTCTTACATATCCTTTCGAGAGAAAACTGTCCTGTGCCTTCTCTTTTGAGGCTACACACTTAGACATACACGCAACATGAAAGCTTTTCGACTTACAACGTGTTGTTTAGGAAAAACAAGATAATTTCGCACGATGCGGGATTTCCTTAAAACGTGATTTTCTGAAAAATTTTGACGAAAGAAAATTCTCCTTTTGGTTCGCTTTAGATGCTACATGTTAAGACGTACACGCCACAACAATTCTTTTCGAGATACAACGTGTAGTTTTGGAGATACAAGCTAATTTTTTACTATGCGTTATTTCTTCTCGTAAAGAGTTTCCAATGCGTACGTATATGTCTTTACTCTGCAAAACTGTATTTCCTTATGAAGTGGTATTCTTACATATCCTTTCGAGAGAAAACTGTCCTGTGCCTTCTCTTTTGAGGCTATACACTTAGACATACACGCAACATGAAAGCTTTTCGACTTACAACGTGTTGTTTAGGAAAAACAAGATAATTTCGCACGATGCGGGATTTCCTTAAAACGTGATTTTCTGAAAAATTTTGACGAAAGAAAATTCTCCTTTTGGTTCTCTTTAGATGCTACATGTTAAGACGTACACGCCACAACAATTCTTTTCGAGATACAACGTGTAGTTTTGGAGATACAAGCTAATTTTGTACTATGCGTTATTTCTTCTCGTAAAGAGTTTCCAATGCGTACGTATATGTCTTTATTCTGCAAAACTGTATTTCCTTATGAAGTGGTATTCTTACATATCCTTTCGAGAGAAAACTGTCCTGTGCCTTCTCTTTTGAGGCTACACACTTAGACATACACGCAACATGAAAGCTTTTCGACTTACAACGTGTTGTTTAGGAAAAACAAGATAATTTCGCACGATGCGGGATTTCCTTAAAACGTGATTTTCTGAAAAATTTTGACGAAAGAAAATTCTCCTTTTGGTTCTCTTTAGATGCTACATGTTAAGACGTACACGCCACAACAATTCTTTTCGAGATACAACGTGTAGTTTTGGAGATACAAGCTAATTTTGTACTATGCGTTATTTCTTCTCGTAAAGAGTTTCCAATGCGTACGTATATGTCTTTATTCTGCAAAACTGTATTTCCTTATGAAGTGGTATTCTTACATATCCTTTCGAGAGAAAACTGTCCTGTGCCTTCTCTTTTGAGGCTACACACTTAGACATACACGCAACATGAAAGCTTTTCGACTTACAACGTGTTGTTTAGGAAAAACAAGATAATTTCGCACGATGCGGGATTTCCTTAAAACGTGATTTTCTGAAAAATTTTGACGAAAGAAAATTCTCCTTTTGGTTCTCTTTAGATGCTACATGTTAAGACGTACACACCACAACAATTCTTTTCGAGATACAACGTGTAGTTTTGGAGATACAAGCTAATTTTGTACGATGCATTATTTCTTCTCGTAAAGAGTTTCCAATGCGTACGTATATGTCTTTACTCTGCAAAACTGTATTTCCTTATGAAGTGGTATTCTTACATATCCTTTCGAGAGAAAACTGTCCTGTGCCTTCTCTTTTGAGGCTACACACTTAGACATACACGCAATATGAAAGCTTTTCGACTTACAACGTGTTGTTTAGGAAAAACAAGATAATTTCGCACGATGCGGGATTTCCTTAAAACGTGATTTTCTGAAAAATTTTGACGAAAGAAAATTCTCCTTTTGGTTCTCTTTAGATGCTACATGTTAAGACGTACACGCCACAACAATTCTTTTCGAGATACAACGTGTAGTTTTGGAGATACAAGCTAATTTTGTACTATGCGTTATTTCTTCTCGTAAAGAGTTTCCAATGCATACGTATATGTCTTTACTCTGCAAAACTGTATTTCCTTATGAAGTGGTATTCTTACATATCCTTTCGAGAGAAAACTGTCCTGTGCCTTCTCTTTTGAGGCTACACACTTAGACATACACGCAACATGAAAGCTTTTCGACTTACAACATGTTGTTTAGGAAAAACAAGATAATTTCGCACGATGCGGGATTTCCTTAAAACGTGATTTTCTGAAAAATTTTGACGAAAGAAAATTCTCCTTTTGGTTCTCTTTAGATGCTACATGTTAAGACGTACACGCCACAACAATTCTTTTCGAGATACAACGTGTAGTTTTGGAGATACAAGCTAATTTTGTACTATGCGTTATTTCTTCTCGTAAAGAGTTTCCAATGCGTACGTATATGTCTTTACTCTGCAAAACTGTATTTCCTTATGAAGTGGTATTCTTACATATCCTTTCGAGAGAAAACTGTCCTGTGCCTTCTCTTTTGAGGCTACACACTTAGACATACACGCAACATGAAAGCTTTTCGACTTACAACGTGTTGTTTAGGAAAAACAAGATAATTTCGCACGATGCGGGATTTCCTTAAAACGTGATTTTCTGAAAAATTTTGACGAAAGAAAATTCTCCTTTTGGTTCGCTTTAGATGCTACATGTTAAGACGTACACGCCACAACAATTCTTTTCGAGATACAACGTGTAGTTTTGGAGATACAAGCTAATTTTGTACGATGCGTTATTTCTTCTCGTAAAGAGTTTCCAATGCGTACGTATATGTCTTTACTCTGCAAAACTGTATTTCCTTATGAAGTGGTATTCTTACATATCCTTTCGAGAGAAAACTGTCCTGTGCCTTCTCTTTTGAGGCTACACACTTAGACATTCACGCAACATGAAAGCTTTTCGACTTACAACGTGTTGTTTAGGAAAAACAAGATAATTTCGCACGATGCGGGATTTCCTTAAAACGTGATTTTCTGAAAAATTTTGACGAAAGAAAATTCTCCTTTTGGTTCTCTTTAGATGCTACATGTTAAGACGTACACGCCACAACAATTCTTTTCGAGATACAACGTGTAGTTTTGGAGATACAAGCTAATTTTGTACGATGCGTTATTTCTTCTCGTAAAGAGTTTCCAATGCGTACGTATATGTCTTTACTCTGCAAAACTGTATTTCCTTATGAAGTGGTATTCTTACATATCCTTTCGAGAGAAAACTGTCCTGTGCCTTCTCTTTTGAGGCTACACACTTAGACATACACGCAACATGAAAGCTTTTCGACTTACAACGTGTTGTTTAGGAAAAACAAGATAATTTCGCACGATGCGGGATTTCCTTAAAACGTGATTTTCTGAAAAATTTTGACGAAAGAAAATTCTCCTTTTGGTTCTCTTTAGATGCTACATGTTAAGACGTACATGCCACAACAATTCTTTTCGAGATACAACGTGTAGTTTTGGAGATACAAGCTAATTTTGTACGATGCGTTATTTCTTCTCGTAAAGATTTTCCAATGCGTACGTATATGTCTTTACTCTGCAAAACTGTATTTCCTTATGAAGTGGTATTCTTACATATCCTTTCGAGAGAAAACTGTCCTGTGCCTTCTCTTTTGAGGCTACACACTTAGACATACACGCAACATGAAAGCTTTTCGACTTACAACCTGTTGTTTAGGAAAAACAAGATAATTTCGCACGATGCGGGATTTCCTTAAAACGTGATTTTCTGAAAAATTTTGACGAAAGAAAATTCTCCTTTTGGTTCTCTTTAGATGCTACATGTTAAGACGTACACGCCACAACAATTCTTTTCGAGATACAACGTGTAGTTTTGGAGATACAAGCTAATTTTGTACTATGCGTTATTTCTTCTCGTAAAGAGTTTCCAATGCGTAAGTATATGTCTTTACTCGGCAAAACTGTATTTCCTTATGAAGTGGTATTCTTACATATCCTTTCGAGAGAAAACTGTCCTGTGCCTTCTCTTTTGAGGCTACACACTTAGACATACACGCAACATGAAAGCTTTTCGACTTACAACGTGTTGTTTAGGAAAAACAAGATAATTTCGCACGATGCGGGATTTCCTTAAAACGTGATTTTCTGAAAAATTTTGACGAAAGAAAATTCTCCTTTTGGTTCGCTTTAGATGCTACATGTTAAGACGTACACGCCACAACAATTCTTTTCGAGATATAACGTGTAGTTTTGGAGATACAAGCTAATTTTTTACTATGCGTTATTTCTTCTCGTAAAGAGTTTCCAATGCGTACGTATATGTCTTTACTCTGCAAAACTGTATTTCCTTATGAAGTGGTATTCTTACATATCCTTTCGAGAGAAAACTGTCCTGTGCCTTCTCTTTTGAGGCTACACACTAAGACATACACGCAACATGAAAGCTTTTCGACTTACAACGTGTTGTTTAGGAAAAACAAGATAATTTCGCACGATGCGGGATTTCCTTAAAACGTGATTTTCTGAAAAATTTTGACGAAAGAAAATTCTCCTTTTGGTTCTCTTTAGATGCTACATGTTAAGACGTACACGCCACAACAATTCTTTTCGAGATACAACGTGTAGTTTTGGAGATACAAGCTAATTTTGTACGATGCGTTATTTCTTCTCGTAAAGAGTTTCCAATGCGTACATATATGTCTTTACTCTGCAAAACTGTATTTCCTTATGAAGTGGTATTCTTACATATCCTTTCGAGAGAAAACTGTCCTGTGCCTTCTCTTTTGAGGCTACACACTTAGACATACACGCAACATGAAAGCTTTTCGACTTACAACGTGTTGTTTAGGAAAAACAAGATAATTTCGCACGATGCTGGATTTCCTTAAAACGAGATTTTCTGAAAAATTTTGACGAAAGAAAATTCTCCTTTTGGTTCGCTTTAGATGCTACATGTTAAGACGTACATGCCACAACAATTCTTTTCGAGATACAACGTGTAGTTTTGGAGATACAAGCTAATTTTGTACTATGCGTTATTTCTTCTCGTAAAGAGTTTCCAATGCGTACGTATATGTCTTTACTCTGCAAAACTGTATTTCCTTATGAAGTGGTATTCTTACATATCCTTTCGAGGGAAAACTGTCCTGTGCCTTCTCTTTTGAGGCTACACACTTAGACATACACGCAACATGAAAGCTTTTCGACTTACAACGTGTTGTTTAGGAAAAACAAGATAATTTCCCACGATGCGGGATTTCCTTAAAACGTGATTTTCTGAAAAATTTTGACGAAAGAAAATTCTCCTTTTGGTTCTCTTTAGATGCTACATGTTAAGACGTACACGCCACAACAATTCTTTTCGAGATACAACGTGTAGTTTTGGAGATACAAGCTAATTTTGTACGATGCGTTATTTCTTCTCGTAAAGAGTTTCCAATGCGTACGTATATGTCTTTACTCTGCAAAACTGTATTTCCTTATGAAGTGGTATTCTTACATATCCTTTCGAGAGAAAACTGTCCTGTGCCTTCTCTTTTGAGGCTACACACTTAGACATACACGCAACATGAAAGCTTTTCGACTTACAACGTGTTGTTTAGGAAAAACAAGATAATTTCGCACGATGCGGGATTTCCTTAAAACGTGATTTTCTGAAAAATTTTGACGAAAGAAAATTCTCCTTTTGGTTCTCTTTAGATGCTACATGTTAAGACGTACACGCCACAACAATTCTTTTCGAGATACAACGTGTAGTTTTGGAGATACAAGCTAATTTTGTACTATGCGTTATTTCTTCTCGTAAAGAGTTTCCAATGCGTACGTATATGTCTTTACTCGGCAAAACTGTATTTCCTTATGAAGTGGTATTCTTACATATCCTTTCGAGAGAAAACTGTCCTGTGCCTTCTCTTTTGAGGCTACACACTTAGACATACACGCAACATGAAAGCTTTTCGACTTACAACGTGTTGTTTAGGAAAAACAAGATAATTTCGCACGATGCGGGATTTCCTTAAAACGTGATTTTCTGAAAAATTTTGACGAAAGAAAATTCTCCTTTTGGTTCTCTTTAGATGCTACATGTTAAGACGTACACGCCACAACAATTCTTTTCGAGATACAACGTGTAGTTTTGGAGATACAAGCTAATTTTGTACTATGCGTTATTTCTTCTCGTAAAGAGTTTCCAATGCGTACGTATATGTCTTTACTCTGCAAAACTGTATTTCCTTATGAAGTGGTATTCTTACATATCCTTTCGAGAGAAAACTGTCCTGTGCCTTCTCTTTTGAGGCTACACACTTAGACATACACGCAACATGAAAGCTTTTCGACTTACAACGTGTTGTTTAGGAAAAACAAGATAATTTCGCACGATGCTGGATTTCCTTAAAACGTGATTTTCTGAAAAATTTTGACGAAAGAAAATTCTCCTTTTGGTTCGCTTTAGATGCTACATGTTAAGACGTACACGCCACAACAATTCTTTTCGAGATACAACGTGTAGTTTTGGAGATACAAGCTAATTTTGTACTATGCGTTATTTCTTCTCGTAAAGAGTTTCCAATGCGTACGTATATGTCTTTACTCTGCAAAACTGTATTTCCTTATGAAGTGGTATTCTTACATATCCTTTCGAGAGAAAACTGTCCTGTGCCTTCTCTTTTGAGGCTACACACTTAGACATACACGCAACATGAAAGCTTTTCGACTTACAACGTGTTGTTTAGGAAAAACAAGATAATTTCCCACGATGCGGGATTTCCTTAAAACGTGATTTTCTGAAAAATTTTGACGAAAGAAAATTCTCCTTTTGGTTCTCTTTAGATGCTACATGTTAAGACGTACACGCCAGAACAATTCTTTTCGAGATACAACGTGTAGTTTTGGAGATACAAGCTAATTTTGTACGATGCGTTATTTCTTCTCGTAAAGAGTTTCCAATGCGTACGTATATGTCTTTACTCTGCAAAACTGTATTTCCTTATGAAGTGGTATTCTTACATATCCTTTCGAGAGAAAACTGTCCTGTGCCTTCTCTTTTGAGGCTACACACTTAGACATACACGCAACATGAAAGCTTTTCGACTTACAACGTGTTGTTTAGGAAAAACAAGATAATTTCCCACGATGCGGGATTTCCTTAAAACGTGATTTTCTGAAAAATTTTGACGAAAGAAAATTCTCCTTTTGGTTCTCTTTAGATGCTACATGTTAAGACGTACACGCCACAACAATTCTTTTCGAGATACAACGTGTAGTTTTGGAGATACAAGATAATTTTGTACGATGCGTTATTTCTTCTCGTAAAGAGTTTCCAATGCGTACGTATATGTCTTTACTCTGCAAAACTGTATTTCCTTATGAAGTGGTATTCTTACATATCCTTTCGAGAGAAAACTGTCCTGTGCCTTCTCTTTTGAGGCTACACACTTAGACATACACGCAACATGAAAGCTTTTCGACTTACAATGTGTTGTTTAGGAAAAACAAGATAATTTCGCACGATGCGGGATTTCCTTAAAACGTGATTTTCTGAAAAATTTTGACGAAAGAAAATTCTCCTTTTGGTTCTCTTTAGATGCTACATGTTAAGACGTACACGCCACAACAATTCTTTTCGAGATACAACGTGTAGTTTTGGAGATACAAGCTAATTTTGTACTATGCGTTATTTCTTCTCGTAAAGAGTTTCCAATGCGTACGTATATGTCTTTACTCTGCAAAACTGTATTTCCTTATGAAGTGGTATTCTTACATATCCTTTCGAGAGAAAACTGTCCTGTGCCTTCTCTTTTGAGGCTACACACTTAGACATACACGCAACATGAAAGCTTTTCGACTTACAACGTGTTGTTTAGGAAAAACAAGATAATTTCGCACGATGCGGGATTTCCTTAAAACGTGATTCTCTGAAAAATTTTGACGAAAGAAAATTCTCCATTTGGTTCTCTTTAGATGCTACATGTTAAGACGTACACGCCACAACAATTCTTTTCGAGATACAACGTGTAGTTTTGGAGATACAAGCTAATTTTGTACTATGCGTTATTTCTTCTCGTAAAGAGTTTCCAATGCGTACGTATATGTCTTTACTCTGCAAAACTGTATTTCCTTATGAAGTGGTATTCTTACATATCCTTTCGAGAGAAAACTGTCCTGTGCCTTCTCTTTTGAGGCTACACACTTAGACATACACGCAACATGAAAGCTTTTCGACTTACAACATGTTGTTTAGGAAAAACAAGATAATTTCGCACGATGCGGGATTTCCTTAAAACGTGATTTTCTGAAAAATTTTGACGAAAGAAAATTCTCCTTTTGGTTCTCTTTAGATGCTACATGTTAAGACGTACACGCCACAACAATTCTTTTCGAGATACAACGTGTAGTTTTGGAGATACAAGCTAATTTTGTACTATGCGTTATTTCTTCTCGTAAAGAGTTTCCAATGCGTACGTATATGTCTTTACTCTGCAAAACTGTATTTCCTTATGAAGTGGTATTCTTACATATCCTTTCGAGAGAAAACTGTCCTGTGCCTTCTCTTTTGAGGCTACACACTTAGACATACACGCAACATGAAAGCTTTTCGACTTACAACGTGTTGTTTAGGAAAAACAAGATAATTTCGCACGATGCGGGATTTCCTTAAAACGTGATTTTCTGAAAAATTTTGACGAAAGAAAATTCTCCTTTTGGTTCGCTTTAGATGCTACATGTTAAGACGTACACGCCACAACAATTCTTTTCGAGATACAACGTGTAGTTTTGGAGATACAAGCTAATTTTGTACGATGCGTTATTTCTTCTCGTAAAGAGTTTCCAATGCGTACGTATATGTCTTTACTCTGCAAAACTGTATTTCCTTATGAAGTGGTATTCTTACATATCCTTTTGAGAGAAAACTGTCCTGTGCCTTCTCTTTTGAGGCTACACACTTAGACATACACGCAACATGAAAGCTTTTCGACTTACAACGTGTTGTTTAGGAAAAACAAGATAATTTCGCACGATGCGGGATTTCCTTAAAACGTGTTTTTCTGAAAAATTTTGACGAAAGAAAATTCTCCTTTTGGTTCTCTTTAGATGCTACATGTTAAGACGTACACGCCACAACAATTCTTTTCGAGATACAACGTGTAGTTTTGGAGATACAAGCTAATTTTGTACTATGCGTTATTTCTTCTCGTAAAGAGTTTCCAATGCGTACGTATATGTCTTTACTCGGCAAAACTGTATTTCCTTATGAAGTGGTATTCTTACATATCCTTTCGAGAGAAAACTGTCCTGTGCCTTCTCTTTTGAGGCTACACACTTAGACATACACGCAACATGAAAGCTTTTCGACTTACAACGTGTTGTTTAGGAAAAACAAGATAATTTCGCACGATGCGGGATTTCCTTAAAACGTGATTTTCTGAAAAATTTTGACGAAAGAAAATTCTCCTTTTGGTTCGCTTTAGATGCTACATGTTAAGACGTACACGCCACAACAATTCTTTTCGAGATACAACGTGTAGTTTTGGAGATACAAGCTAATTTTTTACTATGCGTTATTTCTTCTCGTAAAGAGTTTCCAATGCGTACGTATATGTCTTTACTCTGCAAAACTGTATTTCCTTATGAAGTGGTATTCTTACATATCCTTTCGAGAGAAAACTGTCCTGTGCCTTCTCTTTTGAGGCTACACACTTAGACATACACGCAACATGAAAGCTTTTCGACTTACAACGTGTTGTTTAGGAAAAACAAGATAATTTCGCACGATGCGGGATTTCCTTAAAACGTGATTTTCTGAAAAATTTTGACGAAAGAAAATTCTCCTTTTGGTTCGCTTTAGATGCTACATGTTAAGACGTACACGCCACAACAATTCTTTTCGAGATACAACGTGTAGTTTTGGAGATACAAGCTAATTTTGTACGATGCGTTATTTCTTCTCGTAAAGAGTTTCCAATGCGTACGTATATGTCTTTACTCTGCAAAACTGTATTTCCTTATGAAGTGGTATTCTTACATATCCTTTCGAGAGAAAACTGTCCTGTGCCTTCTCTTTTGAGGCTACACACTTAGACATACACGCAACATGAAAGCTTTTCGACTTACAACGTGTTGTTTAGGAAAAACAAGATAATTTCGCACGATGCGGGATTTCCTTAAAACGTGATTTTCTGAAAAATTTTGACGAAAGAAAATTCTCCTTTTGGTTCTCTTTAGATGCTACATGTTAAGACGTACACGCCACAACAATTCTTTTCGAGATACAACGTGTAGTTTTGGAGATACAAGCTAATTTTTTACGATGCGTTATTTCTTCTCGTAAAGAGTTTCCAATGCGTACGTATATGTCTTTACTCTGCAAAACTGTATTTCCTTATGAAGTGGTATTCTTACATATCCTTTCGAGAGAAAACTGTCCTGTGCCTTCTCTTTTGAGGCTACACACTTAGACATACACGCAACATGAAAGCTTTTCGACTTACAACGTGTTGTTTAGGAAAAACAAGATAATTTCGCACGATGCGGGATTTCCTTAAAACGTGATTTTCTGAAAAATTTTGACGAAAGAAAATTCTCCTTTTGGTTCTCTTTAGATGCTACATGTTAAGACGTACATGCCACAACAATTCTTTTCGAGATACAACGTGTAGTTTTGGAGATACAAGCTAATTTTGTACGATGCGTTATTTCTTCTCGTAAAGAGTTTCCAATGCGTACGTATATGTCTTTACTCTGCAAAACTGTATTTCCTTATGAAGTGGTATTCTTACATATCCTTTCGAGAGAAAACTGTCCTGTGCCTTCTCTTTTGAGGCTACACACTTAGACATACACGCAACATGAAAGCTTTTCGACTTACAACGTGTTGTTTAGGAAAAACAAGATAATTTCGCACGATGCGGGATTTCCTTAAAACGTGATTTTCTGAAAAATTTTGACGAAAGAAAATTCTCCTTTTGGTTCTCTTTAGATGCTACATGTTAAGACGTACACGCCACAACAATTCTTTTCGAGATACAACGTGTAGTTTTGGAGATACAAGCTAATTTTGTACTATGCGTTATTTCTTCTCGTAAAGAGTTTCCAATGCGTACGTATATGTCTTTACTCGGCAAAACTGTATTTCCTTATGAAGTGGTATTCTTACATATCCTTTCGAGAGAAAACTGTCCTGTGCCTTCTCTTTTGAGGCTACACACTTAGACATACACGCAACATGAAAGCTTTTCGACTTACAACGTGTTGTTTAGGAAAAACAAGATAATTTCGCACGATGCGGGATTTCCTTAAAACGTGATTTTCTGAAAAATTTTGACGAAAGAAAATTCTCCTTTTGGTTCGCTTTAGATGCTACATGTTAAGACGTACACGCCACAACAATTCTTTTCGAGATACAACGTGTAGTTTTGGAGATACAAGCTAATTTTTTACTATGCGTTATTTCTTCTCGTAAAGAGTTTCCAATGCGTACGTATATGTCTTTACTCTGCAAAACTGTATTTCCTTATGAAGTGGTATTCTTACATATCCTTTCGAGAGAAAACTGTCCTGTGCCTTCTCTTTTGAGGCTACACACTTAGACATACACGCAACATGAAAGCTTTTCGACTTACAACGTGTTGTTTAGGAAAAACAAGATAATTTCGCACGATGCGGGATTTCCTTAAAACGTGATTTTCTGAAAAATTTTGACGAAAGAAAATTCTCCTTTTGGTTCTCTTTAGATGCTACATGTTAAGACGTACACGCCACAACAATTCTTTTCGAGATACAACGTGTAGTTTTGGAGATACAAGCTAATTTTGTACTATGCGTTATTTCTTCTCGTAAAGAGTTTCCAATGCGTACGTATATGTCTTTATTCTGCAAAACTGTATTTCCTTATGAAGTGGTATTCTTACATATCCTTTCGAGAGAAAACTGTCCTGTGCCTTCTCTTTTGAGGCTACACACTTAGACATACACGCAACATGAAAGCTTTTCGACTTACAACGTGTTGTTTAGGAAAAACAAGATAATTTCGCACGATGCGGGATTTCCTTAAAACGTGATTTTCTGAAAAATTTTGACGAAAGAAAATTCTCCTTTTGGTTCTCTTTAGATGCTACATGTTAAGACGTACACGCCACAACAATTCTTTTCGAGATACAACGTGTAGTTTTGGAGATACAAGCTAATTTTTTACTATGCGTTATTTCTTCTCGTAAAGAGTTTCCAATGCGTACGTATATGTCTTTACTCTGCAAAACTGTATTTCCTTATGAAGTGGTATTCTTACATATCCTTTCGAGAGAAAACTGTCCTGTGCCTTCTCTTTTGAGGCTACACACTTAGACATACACGCAACATGAAAGCTTTTCGACTTACAACGTGTTGTTTAGGAAAAACAAGATAATTTCGCACGATGCGGGATTTCCTTAAAACGTGATTTTCTGAAAAATTTTGACGAAAGAAAATTCTCCTTTTGGTTCTCTTTAGATGCTACATGTTAAGACGTACACGCCACAACAATTCTTTTCGAGATACAACGTGTAGTTTTGGAGATACAAGCTAATTTTGTACTATGCGTTATTTCTTCTCGTAAAGAGTTTCCAATGCGTACGTATATGTCTTTATTCTGCAAAACTGTATTTCCTTATGAAGTGGTATTCTTACATATCCTTTCGAGAGAAAACTGTCCTGTGCCTTCTCTTTTGAGGCTACACACTTAGACATACACGCAACATGAAAGCTTTTCGACTTACAACGTGTTGTTTAGGAAAAACAAGATAATTTCGCACGATGCGGGATTTCCTTAAAACGTGATTTTCTGAAAAATTTTGACGAAAGAAAATTCTCCTTTTGGTTCTCTTTAGATGCTACATGTTAAGACGTACACGCCACAACAATTCTTTTCGAGATACAACGTGTAGTTTTGGAGATACAAGCTAATTTTGTACGATGCATTATTTCTTCTCGTAAAGAGTTTCCAATGCGTACGTATATGTCTTTACTCTGCAAAACTGTATTTCCTTATGAAGTGGTATTCTTACATATCCTTTCGAGAGAAAACTGTCCTGTGCCTTCTCTTTTGAGGCTACACACTTAGACATACACGCAACATGAAAGCTTTTCGACTTACAACGTGTTGTTTAGGAAAAACAAGATAATTTCGCACGATGCGGGATTTCCTTAAAACGTGATTTTCTGAAAAATTTTGACGAAAGAAAATTCTCCTTTTGGTTCTCTTTAGATGCTACATGTTAAGACGTACACGCCACAACAATTCTTTTCGAGATACAACGTGTAGTTTTGGAGATACAAGCTAATTTTTTACTATGCGTTATTTCTTCTCGTAAAGAGTTTCCAATGCGTACGTATATGTCTTTACTCTGCAAAACTGTATTTCCTTATGAAGTGGTATTCTTACATATCCTTTCGAGAGAAAACTGTCCTGTGCCTTCTCTTTTGAGGCTACACACTTAGACATACACGCAACATGAAAGCTTTTCGACTTACAACGTGTTGTTTAGGAAAAACAAGATAATTTCGCACGATGCGGGATTTCCTTAAAACGTGATTTTCTGAAAAATTTTGACGAAAGAAAATTCTCCTTTTGGTTCTCTTTAGATGCTACATGTTAAGACGTACACGCCACAACAATTCTTTTCGAGATACAACGTGTAGTTTTGGAGATACAAGCTAATTTTGTACTATGCGTTATTTCTTCTCGTAAAGAGTTTCCAATGCGTACGTATATGTCTTTATTCTGCAAAACTGTATTTCCTTATGAAGTGGTATTCTTACATATCCTTTCGAGAGAAAACTGTCCTGTGCCTTCTCTTTTGAGGCTACACACTTAGACATACACGCAACATGAAAGCTTTTCGACTTACAACGTGTTGTTTAGGAAAAACAAGATAATTTCGCACGATGCGGGATTTCCTTAAAACGTGATTTTCTGAAAAATTTTGACGAAAGAAAATTCTCCTTTTGGTTCTCTTTAGATGCTACATGTTAAGACGTACACGCCACAACAATTCTTTTCGAGATACAACGTGTAGTTTTGGAGATACAAGCTAATTTTGTACGATGCATTATTTCTTCTCGTAAAGAGTTTCCAATGCGTACGTATATGTCTTTACTCTGCAAAACTGTATTTCCTTATGAAGTGGTATTCTTACATATCCTTTCGAGAGAAAACTGTCCTGTGCCTTCTCTTTTGAGGCTACACACTTAGACATACACGCAACATGAAAGCTTTTCGACTTACAACGTGTTGTTTAGGAAAAACAAGATAATTTCGCACGATGCGGGATTTCCTTAAAACGTGATTTTCTGAAAAATTTTGACGAAAGAAAATTCTCCTTTTGGTTCTCTTTAGATGCTACATGTTAAGACGTACACGCCACAACAATTCTTTTCGAGATACAACGTGTAGTTTTGGAGATACAAGCTAATTTTGTACTATGCGTTATTTCTTCTCGTAAAGAGTTTCCAATGCATACGTATATGTCTTTACTCTGCAAAACTGTATTTCCTTATGAAGTGGTATTCTTACATATCCTTTCGAGAGAAAACTGTCCTGTGCCTTCTCTTTTGAGGCTACACACTTAGACATACACGCAACATGAAAGCTTTTCGACTTACAACATGTTGTTTAGGAAAAACAAGATAATTTCGCACGATGCGGGATTTCCTTAAAACGTGATTTTCTGAAAAATTTTGACGAAAGAAAATTCTCCTTTTGGTTCTCTTTAGATGCTACATGTTAAGACGTACACGCCACAACAATTCTTTTCGAGATACAACGTGTAGTTTTGGAGATACAAGCTAATTTTGTACTATGCGTTATTTCTTCTCGTAAAGAGTTTCCAATGCGTACGTATATGTCTTTACTCGGCAAAACTGTATTTCCTTATGAAGTGGTATTCTTACATATCCTTTCGAGAGAAAACTGTCCTGTGCCTTCTCTTTTGAGGCTACACACTTAGACATACACGCAACATGAAAGCTTTTCGACTTACAACGTGTTGTTTAGGAAAAACAAGATAATTTCGCACGATGCGGGATTTCCTTAAAACGTGATTTTCTGAAAAATTTTGACGAAAGAAAATTCTCCTTTTGGTTCTCTTTAGATGCTACATGTTAAGACGTACACGCCACAACAATTCTTTTCGAGATACAACGTGTAGTTTTGGAGATACAAGCTAATTTTGTACTATGCGTTATTTCTTCTCGTAAAGAGTTTCCAATGCGTACGTATATGTCTTTATTCTGCAAAACTGTATTTCCTTATGAAGTGGTATTCTTACATATCCTTTCGAGAGAAAACTGTCCTGTGCCTTCTCTTTTGAGGCTACACACTTAGACATACACGCAACATGAAAGCTTTTCGACTTACAACGTGTTGTTTAGGAAAAACAAGATAATTTCGCACGATGCGGGATTTCCATAAAACGTGATTTTCTGAAAAATTTTGACGAAAGAAAATTCTCCTTTTGGTTCTCTTTAGATGCTACATGTTAAGACGTACACGCCACAACAATTCTTTTCGAGATACAACGTGTAGTTTTGGAGATACAAGCTAATTTTGTACGATGCATTATTTCTTCTCGTAAAGAGTTTCCAATGCGTACGTATATGTCTTTACTCTGCAAAACTGTATTTCCTTATGAAGTGGTATTCTTACATATCCTTTCGAGAGAAAACTGTCCTGTGCCTTCTCTTTTGAGGCTACACACTTAGACATACACGCAACATGAAAGCTTTTCGACTTACAACGTGTTGTTTAGGAAAAACAAGATAATTTCGCACGATGCGGGATTTCCTTAAAACGTGATTTTCTGAAAAATTTTGACGAAAGAAAATTCTCCTTTTGGTTCTCTTTAGATGCTACATGTTAAGACGTACACGCCACAACAATTCTTTTCGAGATACAACGTGTAGTTTTGGAGATACAAGCTAATTTTGTACTATGCGTTATTTCTTCTCGTAAAGAGTTTCCAATGCATACGTATATGTCTTTACTCTGCAAAACTGTATTTCCTTATGAAGTGGTATTCTTACATATCCTTTCGAGAGAAAACTGTCCTGTGCCTTCTCTTTTGAGGCTACACACTTAGACATACACGCAACATGAAAGCTTTTCGACTTACAACATGTTGTTTAGGAAAAACAAGATAATTTCGCACGATGCGGGATTTCCTTAAAACGTGATTTTCTGAAAAATTTTGACGAAAGAAAATTCTCCTTTTGGTTCTCTTTAGATGCTACATGTTAAGACGTACACGCCACAACAATTCTTTTCGAGATACAACGTGTAGTTTTGGAGATACAAGCTAATTTTGTACTATGCGTTATTTCTTCTCGTAAAGAGTTTCCAATGCGTACGTATATGTCTTTACTCTGCAAAACTGTATTTCCTTATGAAGTGGTATTCTTACATATCCTTTCGAGAGGAAAACTGTCCTGTGCCTTCTCTTTTGAGGCTACACACTTAGACATACACGCAACATGAAAGCTTTTCGACTTACAACGTGTTGTTTAGGAAAAACAAGATAATTTCGCACGATGCGGGATTTTCCTTAAAACGTGATTTTCTGAAAAATTTTGACGAAAGAAAATTCTCCTTTTGGTTCGCTTTAGATGCTACATGTTAAGACGTACACGCCACAACAATTCTTTTCGAGATACAACGTGTAGTTTTGGAGATACAAGCTAATTTTGTACGATGCGTTATTTCTTCTCGTAAAGAGTTTCCAATGCGTACGTATATGTCTTTACTCTGCAAAACTGTATTTCCTTATGAAGTGGTATTCTTACATATCCTTTCGAGAGAAAACTGTCCTGTGCCTTCTCTTTTGAGGGCTACACACTTAGACATACACGCAACATGAAAGCTTTTCGACTTACAACGTGTTGTTTAGGAAAAACAAGATAATTTCGCACGATGCGGGATTTCCTTAAAACGTGATTTTCTGAAAAATTTTGACGAAAGAAAATTCTCCTTTTGGTTCTCTTTAGATGCTACATGTTAAGACGTACACGCCACAACAATTCTTTCGAGATACAACGTGTAGTTTTGGAGATACAAGCTAATTTTGTACGATGCGTTATTTCTTCTCGTAAAGAGTTTCCAATGCGTACGTATATGTCTTTACTCTGCAAAACTGTATTTCCTTATGAAGTGGTATTCTTACATATCCTTTCGAGAGAAAACTGTCCTGTGCCTTCTCTTTTGAGGCTACACACTTAGACATACACGCAACATGAAAGCTTTTCGACTTGCAACGTGTTGTTTAGGAAAAAACAAGATAATTTCGCACGATGCGGGATTTCCTTAAAACGTGATTTTCTGAAAAATTTTGACGAAAGAAAATTCTCCTTTTGGTTCTCTTTAGATGCTACATGTTAAGACGTACATGCCACAACAATTCTTTTCGAGATACAACGTGTAGTTTTGGAGATACAAGCTAATTTTGTACGATGCGTTATTTCTTCTCGTAAAGAGTTTCCAATGCGTACGTATATGTCTTTACTCTGCAAAACTGTATTTCCTTATGAAGTGGTATTCTTACATATCCTTTCGAGAGAAAACTGTCCTGTGCCTTCTCTTTTGAGGCTACACACTTAGACATACACGCAACATGAAAGCTTTTCGACTTACAACCTGTTGTTTAGGGAAAAACAAGATAATTTCGCACGATGCGGGATTTCCTTAAAACGTGATTTTCTGAAAAATTTTGACGAAAGAAAATTCTCCTTTTGGTTCTCTTTAGATGCTACATGTTAAGACGTACACGCCACAACAATTCTTTTCGAGATACAACGTGTAGTTTTGGAGATACAAGCTAATTTTTGTACTATGCGTTATTTCTTCTCGTAAAGAGTTTCCAATGCGTACGTATATGTCTTTTACTCGGCAAAACTGTATTTCCTTATGAAGTGGTATTCTTACATATCCTTTCGAGAGAAAACTGTCCTGTGCCTTCTCTTTTGAGGCTAACACACTTAGACATACACGCAACATGAAAGCTTTTCGACTTACAACGTGTTGTTTAGGAAAAACAAGATAATTTCGCACGATGCGGGATTTCCTTAAAACGTGATTTTCTGAAAAATTTTGACGAAAGAAAATTCTCCTTTTGGTTCGCTTTAGATGCTACATGTTAAGACGTACACGCCACAACAATTCTTTTCGAGATACAACGTGTAGTTTTGGAGATACAAGCTAATTTTTTTACTATGCGTTATTTCTTCTCGTAAAGAGTTTCCAATGCGTACGTATATGTCTTTACTCTGCAAAACTGTATTTCCTTATGAAGTGGTATTCTTACATATCCTTTCGAGAGAAAACTGTCCTGTGCCTTCTCTTTTGAGGCTACACACTAAGACATACACGCAACATGAAAGCTTTTTCGACTTACAACGTGTTGTTTAGGAAAAACAAGATAATTTCGCACGAATGCGGGATTTCCTTAAAACGTGATTTTCTGAAAAATTTTGACGAAAGAAAATTCTCCTTTTGGTTCTCTTTAGATGCTACATGTTAAGACGTACACGCCACAACAATTCTTTTCGAGATACAACGTGTAGTTTTGGAGATACAAGCTAATTTTGTACGATGCGTTATTTCTTCTCGTAAAGAGTTTCCAATGCGTACGTATATGTCTTTACTCTGCAAAACTGTATTTCCTTATGAAGTGGTATTCTTACATATCCTTTCGAGAGAAAACTGTCCTGTGCCTTCTCTTTTGAGGCTACACACTTAGACATACACGCAACATGAAAGCTTTTCGACTTACAACGTGTTTGTTTAGGAAAAACAAGATAATTTCGCACGATGCTGGATTTCCTTAAAACGAGATTTTCTGAAAAATTTTGACGAAAGAAAATTCTCCTTTTGGTATGCTACATGTTAATACGTACACGCCACAACAATTCTTTTCGAGATACAACGTGTAGTTTTGGAGATACAAGCTAATTTTGTACTACGCGTTATTTCTTCTCGTAAAGAGTTTCCAATGCGTACGTATATGTCTTTACTCTGCAAAACTGTATTTCCTTATGAAGTGGTATTCTTACATATCCTTTCGAGAGAAAACTGTCCTGTGCCTTCTCTTTTGAGGCTACACACGTAGACATACACGCAACATGAAAGCTTTTCGACTTACAACGTGTTGTTTAGGAAAAACAAGATAATTTCGCACGATGCGGGATTTCCTTAAAACGTGATTTTCTGAAAAATTTTGACGAAAGAAAATTCTCCTTTTGGTTCTCTTTAGATGCTACATGTTAAGACCTACACACGCCACAACAATTCTTTTCGAGATAGAACGTGTAGTTTTGGAGATACAAGCTAATTTTGTACGATGCGTTATTTCTTCTCGTAAAGAGTTTCCAATGCGTACGTATATGTCTTTACTCTGCAAAACTGTATTTCCTTATGAAGTGGTATTCTTACATATCCTTTCGAGAGAAAACTGTCCTGTGCCTTCTCTTTTGAGGCTACACACGTAGACATACACGCAACATGAAAGCTTTTCGACTTACAACGTGTTGTTTAGGAAAAACAAGATAATTTCGCACGATGCGGGATTTCCTTAAAACGTGATTTTCTGAAAAATTTTGACGAAAGAAAATTCTCCTTTTGGTTCTCTTTAGATGCTACATGTTAAGACGTACACGCCACAACAATTCTTTTCGAGATACAACGTGTAGTTTTGGAGATACAAGCTAATTTTGTACTATGCGTTATTTCTTCTTCTTGTAAAGAGTTTCCAATGCGTACGTATATGTCTTTACTCTGCAAAACTGTATTTCCTTATGAAGTGGTATTCTTACATATCCTTTCGAGAGAAAACTGTCCTGTGCCTTCTCTTTTGAGGCTACACACGTAGACATACACGCAACATGAAAGCTTTTCGACTTACAACGTGTTGTTTAGGAAAAACAAGATAATTTCGCACGATGCGGGATTTCCTTAAAACGTGATTTTCTGAAAAATTTTGACGAAAGAAAATTCTCCTTTTGGTTCTCTTTAGATGCTACATGTTAAGACGTACACGCCACAACAATTCTTTTCGAGATACAACCTGTAGTTTTGGAGATACAAGCTAATTTTGTACTATGCGTTATTTCTTCTCGTAAAGAGTTTCCAATGCGTACGTATATGTCTTTACTCTGCAAAACTGTATTTCCTTATGAAGTGGTATTCTTACATATCCTTTCGAGAGAAAACTGTCCTGTGCCTTCTCTTTTGAGGCTACACACTTAGACATACACGCAACATGAAAGCTTTTCGACTTACAACGTGTTGTTTAGGAAAAACAAAATAATTTCGCACGATGCGGGATTTCCTTAAAACGTGATTTTCTGAAAAATTTTGACGAAAGAAAATTCTCCTTTTGGTTCTCTTTAGATGCTACATGTTAAGACGTACACGCCACAACAATTCTTTTCGAGATACAACGTGTAGTTTTGGAGATACAAGCTAATTTTGTACTATGCGTTATTTCTTCTCGTAAAGAGTTTCCAATGCGTACGTATATGTCTTTACTCTGCAAAACTGTATTTCCTTATGAAGTGGTATTCTTACATATCCTTTCGAGAGAAAACTGTCCTGTGCCTTCTCTTTTGAGGCTATACACTTAGACATACACGCAACATGAAAGCTTTTCGACTTACAACGTGTTGTTTAGGAAAAACAAGATAATTTCGCACCATGCGGGATTTCCTTAAAACGTGATTTTCTGAAAAATTTTGACGAAAGAAAATTCTCCTTTTGGTTCTCTTTAGATGCTACATGTTAAGACGTACACGCCACAACAATTCTTTTCGAGATACAACCTGTAGTTTTGGAGATACAAGCTAATTTTGTACTATGCGTTATTTCTTCTCGTAAAGAGTTTCCAATGCGTACGTATATGTCTTTACTCTGCAAAACTGTATTTCCTTATGAAGTGGTATTCTTACATATCCTTTCGAGAGAAAACTGTCCTGTGCCTTCTCTTTTGAGGCTACACACTTAGACATACACGCAACATGAAAGCTTTTCGACTTACAACGTGTTGTTTAGGAAAAACAAGATAATTTCGCACGATGCGGGATTTCCTTAAAACGTGATTTTCTGAAAAATTTTGACGAAAGAAAATTCTCCTTTTGGTTCTCTTTAGATGCTACATGTTAAGACGTACACGCCACAACAATTCTTTTCGAGATACAACGTGTAGTTTTGGAGATACAAGCTAATTTTGTACTATGCGTTATTTCTTCTCGTAAAGAGTTTCCAATGCGTACGTATATGTCTTTACTCTGCAAAACTGTATTTCCTTATGAAGTGGTATTCTTACATATCCTTTCGAGAGAAAACTGTCCTGTGCCTTCTCTTTTGAGGCTACACACTTAGACATACACGCAACATGAAAGCTTTTCGACTTACAACGTGTTGTTTAGGAAAAACAAGATAATTTCGCACCATGCGGGATTTCCTTAAAACGTGATTTTCTGAAAAATTTTGACGAAAGAAAATTCTCCTTTTGGTTCTCTTTAGATGCTACATGTTAAGACGTACACGCCACAACAATTCATTTCGAGATACAACGTGTAGTTTTGGAGATACAAGCTAATTTTGTACTATGCGTTATTTCTTCTCGTAAAGAGTTTCCAATGCGTACGTATATGTCTTTACTCTGCAAAACTGTATTTCCTTATGAAGTGGTATTCTTACATATCCTTTCGAGAGAAAACTGTCCTGTGCCTTCTCTTTTGAGGCTACACACGTAGACATACACGCAACATGAAAGCTTTTCGACTTACAACGTGTTGTTTAGGAAAAACAAGATAATTTTGCACGATGCGGGATTTCCTTAAAACGTGATTTTCTGAAAAATTTTGACGAAAGAAAATTCTCCTTTTGGTTCTCTTTAGATGCTACATGTTAAGACGTACACGCCACAACAATTCTTTTCGAGATACAACGTGTAGTTTTGGAGATACAAGCTAATTTTGTACTATGCGTTATTTCTTCTCGTAAAGAGTTTCCAATGCGTACGTATATGTCTTTACTATGCAAAACTGTATTTCCTTATGAAGTGGTATTCTTACATATCCTTTCGAGAGAAAACTGTCCTGTGCCTTCTCTTTTGAGGCTACACACGTAGACATACACGCAACATGAAAGCTTTTCGACTTACAACGTGTTGTTTAGGAAAAACAAGATAATTTCGCACGATGCGGGATTTCCTTAAAACGTGATTTTCTGAAAAATTTTGACGAAAGAAAATTCTCCTTTTGGTTCTCTTTAGATGCTACATGTTAAGACCTGCACACGCCACAACAATTCTTTTCGAGATACAACGTGTAGTTTTGGAGATACAAGCTAATTTTGTACTATGCGTTATTTCTTCTCGTAAAGAGTTTCCAATGCGTACGTATATGTCTTTACTCTGCAAAACTGTATTTCCTTATGAAGTGGTATTCTTACATATCCTTTCGAGAGAAAACTGTCCTGTGCCTTCTCTTTTGAGGCTACACACGTAGACATACACGCAACATGAAAGCTTTTCGACTTACAACGTGTTGTTTAGGAAAAACAAGATAATTTCGCACGATGCGGGATTTCCTTAAAACGTGATTTTCTGAAAAATTTTGACGAAAGAAAATTCTCCTTTTGGTTCTCTTTAGATGCTACATGTTAAGACGTACACGCCACAACAATTCTTTTCGAGATACAACGTGTAGTTTTGGAGATACAAGCTAATTTTGTACTATGCGTTATTTCTTCTCGTAAATAGTTTCCAATGCGTACGTATATGTCTTTACTCTGCAAAACTGTATTTCCTTATGAAGTGGTATTCTTACATATCCTTTCGAGAGAAAACTGTCCTGTGCCTTCTCTTTTGAGGCTACACACGTAGACATACACGCAACATGAAAGCTTTTCGACTTACAACGTGTTGTTTAGGAAAAACAAGATAATTTCGCACGATGCGGGATTTCCTTAAAACGTGATTTTCTGAAAAATTTTGACGAAAGAAAATACTCCTTTTGGTTCTCTTTAGATGCTACATGTTAAGACGTACACGCCACAACAATTCTTTTCGAGATACAACGTGTAGTTTTGGAGATACAAGCTAATTTTGTACTATGCGTTATTTCTTCTCCTAAAGAGTTTCCAATGCGTACGTATATGTCTTTACTCTGCAAAACTGTATTTCCTAATGAAGTGGTATTCTTACATATCCTTTCGAGAGAAAACTGTCCTGTGCCTTCTCTTTTGAGGCTACACACTTAGACATACACGCAACATGAAAGCTTTTCGACTTACAACGTGTTGTTTAGGAAAAACAAGATAATTTCGCACGATGCGGGATTTCCTTAAAACGTGATTTTCTGAAAAATTTTGACGAAAGAAAATTCTCCTTTTGGTTCTCTTTAGATGCTACATGTTAAGACGTACACGCCACAACAATTCTTTTCGAGATACAACGTGTAGTTTTGGAGATACAAGCTAATTTTGTACTATGCGTTATTTCTTCTTCTTGTAAAGAGTTTCCAATGCGTACGTATATGTCTTTACTCTGCAAAACTGTATTTCCTTATGAAGTGGTATTCTTACATATCCTTTCGAGAGAAAACTGTCCTGTGCCTTCTCTTTTGAGGCTACACACGTAGACATACACGCAACATGAAAGCTTTTCGACTTACAACGTGTTGTTTAGGAAAAACAAGATAATTTCGCACGATGCGGGATTTCCTTAAAACGTGATTTTCTGAAAAATTTTGACGAAAGAAAATTCTCCTTTTGGTTCTCTTTAGATGCTACATGTTAAGACGTACACGCCACAACAATTCTTTTCGAGATACAACGTGTAGTTTTGGAGATACAAGCTAATTTTGTACTATGCGTTATTTCTTCTCGTAAAGAGTTTCCAATGCGTACGTATATGTCTTTACTCTGCAAAACTGTATTTCCTTATGAAGTGGTATTCTTACATATCCTTTCGAGAGAAAACTGTCCTGTGCCTTCTCTTTTGAGGCTACACACGTAGACATACACGCAACATGAAAGCTTTTCGACTTACAACGTGTTGTTTAGGAAAAACAAGATAATTTCGCACGATGCGGGATTTCCTTAAAACGTGATTTTCTGAAAAATTTTGACGAAAGAAAATTCTCCTTTTGGTTCTCTTTAGATGCTACATGTTAAGACGTACACGCCACAACAATTCTTTTCGAGATACAACGTGTAGTTTTGGAGATACAAGCTAATTTTGTACTATGCGTTATTTCTTCTCGTAAAGAGTTTCCAATGCGTACGTATATGTCTTTACTCTGCAAAACTGTATTTCCTTATGAAGTGGTATTCTTACATATCCTTTCGAGAGAAAACTGTCCTGTGCCTTCTCTTTTGAGGCTACACACGTAGACATACACGCAACATGAAAGCTTTTCGACTTACAACCTGTTGTTTAGGAAAAACAAGATAATTTCGCACGATGCGGGATTTCCTTAAAACGTGATTTTCTGAAAAATTTTGACGAAAGAAAATTCTCCTTTTGGTTCTCTTTAGATGCTACATGTTAAGACGTACACGCCACAACAATTCTTTTCGAGATACAACGTGTAGTTTTGGAGATACAAGCTAATTTTGTACTATGCGTTATTTCTTCTCGTAAAGAGTTTCCAATGCGTACGTATATGTCTTTACTCTGCAAAACTGTATTTCCTTATGAAGTGGTATTCTTACATATCCTTTCGAGAGAAAACTGTCCTGTGCCTTCTCTTTTGAGGCTACACACGTAGACATACACGCAACATGAAAGCTTTTCGACTTACAACGTGTTGTTTAGGAAAAACAAGATAATTTCGCACGATGCGGGATTTCCTTAAAACGTGTTTTTCTGAAAAATTTTGACGAAAGAAAATTCTCCTTTTGGTTCTCTTTAGATGCTACATGTTAAGACGTACACGCCACAACAATTCTTTTCGAGATACAACGTGTAGTTTTGGAGATACAAGCTAATTTTGTACTATGCGTTATTTCTTCTCGTAAAGAGTTTCCAATGCGTACGTATATGTCTTTACTCTGCAAAACTGTATTTCCTTATGAAGTGGTATTCTTACATATCCTTTCGAGAGAAAACTGTCCTGTGCCTTCTCTTTTGAGGCTACACACTTAGACATACACGCAACATGAAAGCTTTTCGACTTACAACGTGTTGTTTAGGAAAAACAAGATAATTTCGCACGATGCGGGATTTCCTTAAAACGTGATTTTCTGAAAAATTTTGACGAAAGAAAATTCTCCTTTTGGTTCTCTTTAGATGCTACATGTTAAGACGTACACGCCACAACAATTCTTTTCGAGATACAACGTGTAGTTTTGGAGATACAAGCTAATTTTGTACTATGCGTTATTTCTTCTCGTAAAGAGTTTCCAATGCGTACGTATATGTCTTTACTCTGCAAAACTGTATTTCCTTATGAAGTGGTATTCTTACATATCCTTTCGAGAGAAAACTGTCCTGTGCCTTCTCTTTTGAGGCTACACACGTAGACATACACGCAACATGAAAGCTTTTCGACTTACAACGTGTTGTTTAGGAAAAACAAGATAATTTCGCACGATGCGGGATTTCCTTAAAACGTGATTGTCTGAAAAATTTTGACGAAAGAAAATTCTCCTTTTGGTTCTCTTTAGATGCTACATGTTAAGACGTACACGCCACAACAATTCTTTTCGAGATACAACGTGTAGTTTTGGAGATACAAGCTAATTTTGTACTATGCGTTATTTCTTCTCGTAAAGAGTTTCCAATGCGTACGTATATGTCTTTACTCTGCAAAACTGTATTTCCTTATGAAGTGGTATTCTTACATATCCTTTCGAGAGAAAACTGTCCTGTGCCTTCTCTTTTGAGGCTACACACGTAGACATACTCGCAACATGAAAGCTTTTCGACTTACAACGTGTTGTTTAGGAAAAACAAGATAATTTCGCACGATGCGGGATTTCCTTAAAACGTGATTTTCTGAAAAATTTTGACGAAAGAAAATTCTCCTTTTGGTTCTCTTTAGATGCTACATGTTAAGACGTACACGCCACAACAATTCTTTTCGAGATACAACCTGTAGTTTTGGAGATACAAGCTAATTTTGTACTATGCGTTATTTCTTCTCGTAAAGAGTTTCCAATGCGTACGTATATGTCTTTACTCTGCAAAACTGTATTTCCTTATGAAGTGGTATTCTTACATATCCTTTCGAGAGAAAACTGTCCTGTGCCTTCTCTTTTGAGGCTACACACGTAGACATACACGCAACATGAAAGCTTTTCGACTTACAACGTGTTGTTTAGGAAAAACAAGATAATTTCGCACGATGCGGGATTTCCTTAAAACGTGATTTTCTGAAAAATTTTGACGAAAGAAAATTCTCCTTTTGGTTCTCTTTAGATGCTACATGTTAAGACGTACACGCCACAACAATTCTTTTCGAGATACAACGTGTAGTTTTGGAGATACAAGCTAATTTTGTACTATGCGTTATTTCTTCTCGTAAAGAGTTTCCAATGCGTACGTATATGTCTTTACTCTGCAAAACTGTATTTCCTTATGAAGTGGTATTCTTACATATCCTTTCGAGAGAAAACTGTCCTGTGCCTTCTCTTTTGAGGCTACACACGTAGACATACACGCAACATGAAAGCTTTTCGACTTACAACGTGTTGTTTAGGAAAAACAAGATAATTTCGCACGATGCGGGATTTCCTTAAAACGTGATTTTCTGAAAAATTTTGACGAAAGAAAATTCTCCTTTTGGTTCTCTTTAGATGCTACATGTTAAGACGTACACGCCACAACAATTCTTTTCGAGATACAACGTGTAGTTTTGGAGATACAAGCTAATTTTGTACTATGCGTTATTTCTTCTCGTAAAGAGTTTCCAATGCGTACGTATATGTCTTTACTCTGCAAAACTGTATTTCCTTATGAAGTGGTATTCTTACATATCCTTTCGAGAGAAAACTGTCCTGTGCCTTCTCTTTTGAGGCTACACACGTAGACATACACGCAACATGAAAGCTTTTCGACTTACAACCTGTTGTTTAGGAAAAACAAGATAATTTCGCACGATGCGGGATTTCCTTAAAACGTGATTTTCTGAAAAATTTTGACGAAAGAAAATTCTCCTTTTGGTGCTCTTTAGATGCTACATGTTAAGACGTACACGCCACAACAATTCTTTTCGAGATACAACGTGTAGTTTTGGAGATACAAGCTAATTTTGTACTATGTGTTATTTCTTCTCGTAAAGAGTTTCCAATGCGTACGTATATGTCTTTACTCTGCAAAACTGTATTTCCTTATGAAGTGGTATTCTTACATATCCTTTCGAGAGAAAACTGTCCTGTGCCTTCTCTTTTGAGGCTACACACGTAGACATACACGCAACATGAAAGCTTTTCGACTTACAACGTGTTGTTTAGGAAAAACAAGATAATTTCGCACGATGCGGGATTTCCTTAAAACGTGTTTTTCTGAAAAATTTTGACGAAAGAAAATTCTCCTTTTGGTTCTCTTTAGATGCTACATGTTAAGACGTACACGCCACAACAATTCTTTTCGAGATACAACGTGTAGTTTTGGAGATACAAGCTAATTTTGTACTATGCGTTATTTCTTCTCCTAAAGAGTTTCCAATGCGTACGTATATGTCTTTACTCTGCAAAACTGTATTTCCTTATGAAGTGGTATTCTTACATATCCTTTCGAGAGAAAACTGTCCTGTGCCTTCTCTTTTGAGGCTACACACTTAGACATACACGCAACATGAAAGCTTTTCGACTTACAACGTGTTGTTTAGGAAAAACAAGATAATTTCGCACGATGCGGGATTTCCTTAAAACGTGATTTTCTGAAAAATTTTGACGAAAGAAAATTCTCCTTTTGGTTCTCTTTAGATGCTACATGTTAAGACGTACACGCCACAACAATTCTTTTCGAGATACAACGTGTAGTTTTGGAGATACAAGCTAATTTTGTACTATGCGTTATTTCTTCTCGTAAAGAGTTTCCAATGCGTACGTATATGTCTTTACTCTGCAAAACTGTATTTCCTTATGAAGTGGTATTCTTACATATCTTTTCGAGAGAAAACTGTCCTGTGCCTTCTCTTTTGAGGCTACACACGTAGACATACACGCAACATGAAAGCTTTTCGACTTACAACGTGTTGTTTAGGAAAAACAAGATAATTTCGCACGATGCGGGATTTCCTTAAAACGTGATTGTCTGAAAAATTTTGACGAAAGAAAATTCTCCTTTTGGTTCTCTTTAGATGCTACATGTTAAGACGTACACGCCACAACAATTCTTTTCGAGATACAACGTGTAGTTTTGGAGATACAAGCTAATTTTGTACTATGCGTTATTTCTTCTCGTAAAGAGTTTCCAATGCGTACGTATATGTCTTTACTCTGCAAAACTGTATTTCCTTATGAAGTGGTATTCTTACATATCCTTTCGAGAGAAAACTGTCCTGTGCCTTCTCTTTTGAGGCTACACACGTAGACATACACGCAACATGAAAGCTTTTCGACTTACAACGTGTTGTTTAGGAAAAACAAGATAATTTCGCACGATGCGGGATTTCCTTAAAACGTGATTTTCTGAAAAATTTTGACGAAAGAAAATTCTCCTTTTGGTTCTCTTTAGATGCTACATGTTAAGACGTACACGCCACAACAATTCTTTTCGAGATACAACGTGTAGTTTTGGAGATACAAGCTAATTTTGTACTATGCGTTATTTCTTCTCGTAAAGAGTTTCCAATGCGTACGTATATGTCTTTACTCTGCAAAACTGTATTTCCTTATGAAGTGGTATTCTTACATATCCTTTCGAGAGAAAACTTTCCTGTGCCTTCTCTTTTGAGGCTACACACGTAGACATACACGCAACATGAAAGCTTTTCGACTTACAACCTGTTGTTTAGGAAAAACAAGATAATTTCGCACGATGCGGGATTTCCTTAAAACGTGATTTTCTGAAAAATTTTGACGAAAGAAAATTCTCCTTTTGGTTCTCTTTAGATGCTACATGTTAAGACGTACACGCCACAACAATTCTTTTCGAGATACAACGTGTAGTTTTGGAGATACAAGCTAATTTTGTACTATGCGTTATTTCTTCTCCTAAAGAGTTTCCAATGCGTACGTATATGTCTTTACTCTGCAAAACTGTATTTCATTATGAAGTGGTATTCTTACATATCCTTTCGAGAGAAAACTGTCCTGTGCCTTCTCTTTTGAGGCTACACACGTAGACATACACGCAACATGAAAGCTTTTCGACTTACAACGTGTTGTTTAGGAAAAACAAGATAATTTCGCACGATGCGGGATTTCCTTAAAACGTGATTTTCTGAAAAATTTTGACGAAAGAAAATTCTCCTTTTGGTTCTCTTTAGATGCTACATGTTAAGACGTACACGCCACAACAATTCTTTTCGAGATACAACGTGTAGTTTTGGAGATACAAGCTAATTTTGTACTATGCGTTATTTCTTCTCGTAAAGAGTTTCCAATGCGTACGTATATGTCTTTACTCTGCAAAACTGTATTTCCTTATGAAGTGGTATTCTTACATATCCTTTCGAGAGAAAACTGTCCTGTGCCTTCTCTTTTGAGGCTACACACTTAGACATACACGCAACATGAAAGCTTTTCGACTTACAACGTGTTGTTTAGGAAAAACAAGATAATTTCGCACGATGCGGGATTTCCTTAAAACGTGATTTTCTGAAAAATTTTGACGAAAGAAAATTCTCCTTTTGGTTCTCTTTAGATGCTACATGTTAAGACGTACACGCCACAACAATTCTTTTCGAGATACAACGTGTAGTTTTGGAGATACAAGCTAATTTTGTACTATGCGTTATTTCTTCTCGTAAAGAGTTTCCAATGCGTACGTATATGTCTTTACTCTGCAAAACTGTATTTCCTTATGAAGTGGTATTCTTACATATCCTTTCGAGAGAAAACTGTCCTGTGCCTTCTCTTTTGAGGCTACACACTTAGACATACACGCAACATGAAAGCTTTTCGACTTACAACGTGTTGTTTAGGAAAAACAAGATAATTTCGCACGATGCGGGATTTCCTTAAAACGTGATTTTCTGAAAAATTTTGACGAAAGAAAATTCTCCTTTTGGTTCTCTTTAGATGCTACATGTTAAGACGTACACGCCACAACAATTCTTTTCGAGATACAACGTGTAGTTTTGGAGATACAAGCTAATTTTGTACTATGCGTTATTTCTTCTCGTAAAGAGTTTCCAATGCGTACGTACATGTCTTTACTCTGCAAAACTGTATTTCCTTATGAAGTGGTATTCTTACATATCCTTTCGAGAGAAAACTGTCCTGTGCCTTCTCTTTTGAGGCTACACACGTAGACATACACGCAACATGAAAGCTTTTCGACTTACAACGTGTTGTTTAGGAAAAACAAGATAATTTCGCACGATGCGGGATTTCCTTAAAACGTGATTTTCTGAAAAATTTTGACGAAAGAAAATTCTCCTTTTGGTTCTCTTTAGATGCTACATGTTAAGACGTACACGCCACAACAATTCTTTTCGAGATACAACGTGTAGTTTTGGAGATACAAGCTAATTTTGTACTATGCGTTATTTCTTCTCCTAAAGAGTTTCCAATGCGTACGTATATGTCTTTACTCTGCAAAACTGTATTTCATTATGAAGTGGTATTCTTACATATCCTTTCGAGAGAAAACTGTCCTGTGCCTTCTCTTTTGAGGCTACACACTTAGACGTACACGCAACATGAAAGCTTTTCGACTTACAACGTGTTGTTTAGGAAAAACAAGATAATTTCGCACGATGCGGGATTTCCTTAAAACGTGATTTTCTGAAAAATTTTGACGAAAGAAAATTCTCCTTTTGGTTCTCTTTAGATGCTACATGTTAAGACGTACACGCCACAACAATTCTTTTCGAGATACAACGTGTAGTTTTGGAGATACAAGCTAATTTTGTACTATGCGTTATTTCTTCTCGTAAAGAGTTTCCAATGCGTACGTATATGTCTTTACTCTGCAAAACTGTATTTCCTTATGAAGTGGTATTCTTACATATCCTTTCGAGAGAAAACTGTCCTGTGCCTTCTCTTTTGAGGCTACACACTTAGACATACACGCAACATGAAAGCTTTTCGACTTACAACGTGTTGTTTAGGAAAAACAAGATAATTTCGCACGATGCGGGATTTCCTTAAAACGTGATTTTCTGAAAAATTTTGACGAAAGAAAATTCTCCTTTTGGTTCTCTTTAGATGCTACATGTTAAGACGTACACGCCACAACAATTCTTTTCGAGATACAACGTGTAGTTTTGGAGATACAAGCTAATTTTGTACTATGCCTTATTTCTTCTCGTAAAGAGTTTCCAATGCGTACGTATATGTCTTTACTCTGCAAAACTGTATTTCCTTATGAAGTGGTATTCTTACATATCCTTTCGAGAGAAAACTGTCCTGTGCCTTCTCTTTTGAGGCTACACACGTAGACATACACGCAACATGAAAGCTTTTCGACTTACAACGTGTTGTTTAGGAAAAACAAGATAATTTCGCACGATGCGGGATTTCCTTAAAACGTGATTTTCTGAAAAATTTTGACGAAAGAAAATTCTCCTTTTGGTTCTCTTTAGATGCTACATGTTAAGACGTACACGCCACAACAATTCTTTTCGAGATACAACGTGTAGTTTTGGAGATACAAGCTAATTTTGTACTATGCGTTATTTCTTCTCCTAAAGAGTTTCCAATGCGTACGTATATGTCTTTACTCTGCAAAACTGTATTTCCTTATGAAGTGGTATTCTTACATATCCTTTCGAGAGAAAACTGTCCTGTGCCTTCTCTTTTGAGGCTACACACTTAGACATACACGCAACATGAAAGCTTTTCGACTTACAACGTGTTGTTTAGGAAAAACAAGATAATTTCGCACGATGCGGGATTTCCTTAAAACGTGATTTTCTGAAAAATTTTGACGAAAGAAAATTCTCCTTTTGGTTCTCTTTAGATGCTACATGTTAAGACGTACACGCCACAACAATTCTTTTCGAGATACAACGTGTAGTTTTGGAGATACAAGGTAATTTTGTACTATGCATTATTTCTTCTTGTAAAGCGTTTCCAATGCGTACGTATATGTCTTTACTCTGCAAAACTGTATTTCCTTATGAAGTGGTATTCTTACATATCCTTTCGAGAGAAAACTGTCCTGTGCCTTCTCTTTTGAGGCTACCCACTTAGACATACACGCAACATGAAAGCTTTTCGACTTACAACGTGTTGTTTAGGAAAAACAAGATAATTTCGCACGATGCGGGATTTCCTTAAAACGTGATTGTCTGAAAAATTTTGACGAAAGAAAATTCTCCTTTTGGTTCTCTTTAGATGCTACATGTTAAGACGTACACGCCACAACAATTCTTTTCGAGATACAACGTGTAGTTTTGGAGATACAAGCTAATTTTGTACTATGCGTTATTTCTTCTCGTAAAGAGTTTCCAATGCGTACGTATATGTCTTTACTCTGCAAAACTGTATTTCCTTATGAAGTGGTATTCTTACATATCCTTTCGAGAGAAAACTTTCCTGTGCCTTCTCTTTTGAGGCTACACACGTAGACATACACGCAACATGAAAGCTTTTCGACTTACAACCTGTTGTTTAGGAAAAACAAGATAATTTCGCACGATGCTGGATTTCCTTAAAACGTGATTTTCTGAAAAATTTTGACGAAAGAAAATTCTCCTTTTGGTTCTCTTTAGATGCTACATGTTAAGACGTACACGCCACAACAATTCTTTTCGAGATACAACGTGTAGTTTTGGAGATACAAGCTAATTTTGTACTATGCGTTATTTCTTCTCCTAAAGAGTTTCCAATGCGTACGTATATGTCTTTACTCTGCAAAACTGTATTTCATTATGAAGTGGTACTCTTACATATCCTTTCGAGAGAAAACTGTCCTGTGCCTTCTCTTTTGAGGCTACACACGTAGACATACACGCAACATGAAAGCTTTTCGACTTACAACGTGTTGTTTAGGAAAAACAAGATAATTTCGCACGATGCGGGATTTCCTTAAAACGTGATTTTCTGAAAAATTTTGACGAAAGAAAATTCTCCTTTTGGTTCTCTTTAGATGCTACATGTTAAGACGTACACGCCACAACAATTCTTTTCGAGATACAACGTGTAGTTTTGGAGATACAAGCTAATTTTGTACTATGCGTTATTTCTTCTCGTAAAGAGTTTCCAATGCGTACGTATATGTCTTTACTCTGCAAAACTGTATTTCCTTATGAAGTGGTATTCTTACATATCCTTTCGAGAGAAAACTGTCCTGTGCCTTCTCTTTTGAGGCTACACACTTAGACATACACGCAACATGAAAGCTTTTCGACTTACAACGTGTTGTTTAGGAAAAACAAGATAATTTCGCACGATGCGGGATTTCCTTAAAACGTGATTTTCTGAAAAATTTTGACGAAAGAAAATTCTCCTTTTGGTTCTCTTTAGATGCTACATGTTAAGACGTACACGCCACAACAATTCTTTTCGAGATACAACGTGTAGTTTTGGAGATACAAGCTAATTTTGTACTATGCGTTATTTCTTCTCGTAAAGAGTTTCCAATGCGTACGTATATGTCTTTACTCTGCAAAACTGTATTTCCTTATGAAGTGGTATTCTTACATATCCTTTCGAGAGAAAACTGTCCTGTGCCTTCTCTTTTGAGGCTACACACTTAGACATACACGCAACATGAAAGCTTTTCGACTTACAACGTGTTGTTTAGGAAAAACAAGATAATTTCGCACGATGCGGGATTTCCTTAAAACGTGATTTTCTGAAAAATTTTGACGAAAGAAAATTCTCCTTTTGGTTCTCTTTAGATGCTACATGTTAAGACGTACACGCCACAACAATTCTTTTCGAGATACAACGTGTAGTTTTGGAGATACAAGCTAATTTTGTACTATGCGTTATTTCTTCTCGTAAAGAGTTTCCAATGCGTACGTACATGTCTTTACTCTGCAAAACTGTATTTCCTTATGAAGTGGTATTCTTACATATCCTTTCGAGAGAAAACTGTCCTGTGCCTTCTCTTTTGAGGCTACACACGTAGACATACACGCAACATGAAAGCTTTTCGACTTACAACGTGTTGTTTAGGAAAAACAAGATAATTTCGCACGATGCGGGATTTCCTTAAAACGTGATTTTCTGAAAAATTTTGACGAAAGAAAATTCTCCTTTTGGTTCTCTTTAGATGCTACATGTTAAGACGTACACGCCACAACAATTCTTTTCGAGATACAACGTGTAGTTTTGGAGATACAAGCTAATTTTGTACTATGCGTTATTTCTTCTCCTAAAGAGTTTCCAATGCGTACGTATATGTCTTTACTCTGCAAAACTGTATTTCATTATGAAGTGGTATTCTTACATATCCTTTCGAGAGAAAACTGTCCTGTGCCTTCTCTTTTGAGGCTACACACTTAGACGTACACGCAACATGAAAGCTTTTCGACTTACAACGTGTTGTTTAGGAAAAACAAGATAATTTCGCACGATGCGGGATTTCCTTAAAACGTGATTTTCTGAAAAATTTTGACGAAAGAAAATTCTCCTTTTGGTTCTCTTTAGATGCTACATGTTAAGACGTACACGCCACAACAATTCTTTTCGAGATACAACGTGTAGTTTTGGAGATACAAGCTAATTTTGTACTATGCGTTATTTCTTCTCGTAAAGAGTTTCCAATGCGTACGTATATGTCTTTACTCTGCAAAACTGTATTTCCTTATGAAGTGGTATTCTTACATATCCTTTCGAGAGAAAACTGTCCTGTGCCTTCTCTTTTGAGGCTACACACTTAGACATACACGCAACATGAAAGCTTTTCGACTTACAACGTGTTGTTTAGGAAAAACAAGATAATTTCGCACGATGCGGGATTTCCTTAAAACGTGATTTTCTGAAAAATTTTGACGAAAGAAAATTCTCCTTTTGGTTCTCTTTAGATGCTACATGTTAAGACGTACACGCCACAACAATTCTTTTCGAGATACAACGTGTAGTTTTGGAGATACAAGCTAATTTTGTACTATGCGTTATTTCTTCTCGTAAAGAGTTTCCAATGCGTACGTACATGTCTTTACTCTGCAAAACTGTATTTCCTTATGAAGTGGTATTCTTACATATCCTTTCGAGAGAAAACTGTCCTGTGCCTTCTCTTTTGAGGCTACACACGTAGACATACACGCAACATGAAAGCTTTTCGACTTACAACGTGTTGTTTAGGAAAAACAAGATAATTTCGCACGATGCGGGATTTCCTTAAAACGTGATTTTCTGAAAAATTTTGACGAAAGAAAATTCTCCTTTTGGTTCTCTTTAGATGCTACATGTTAAGACGTACACGCCACAACAATTCTTTTCGAGATACAACGTGTAGTTTTGGAGATACAAGCTAATTTTGTACTATGCGTTATTTCTTCTCCTAAAGAGTTTCCAATGCGTACGTATATGTCTTTACTCTGCAAAACTGTATTTCATTATGAAGTGGTATTCTTACATATCCTTTCGAGAGAAAACTGTCCTGTGCCTTCTCTTTTGAGGCTACACACTTAGACGTACACGCAACATGAAAGCTTTTCGACTTACAACGTGTTGTTTAGGAAAAACAAGATAATTTCGCACGATGCGGGATTTCCTTAAAACGTGATTTTCTGAAAAATTTTGACGAAAGAAAATTCTCCTTTTGGTTCTCTTTAGATGCTACATGTTAAGACGTACACGCCACAACAATTCTTTTCGAGATACAACGTGTAGTTTTGGAGATACAAGCTAATTTTGTACTATGCGTTATTTCTTCTCGTAAAGAGTTTCCAATGCGTACGTATATGTCTTTACTCTGCAAAACTGTATTTCCTTATGAAGTGGTATTCTTACATATCCTTTCGAGAGAAAACTGTCCTGTGCCTTCTCTTTTGAGGCTACACACTTAGACATACACGCAACATGAAAGCTTTTCGACTTACAACGTGTTGTTTAGGAAAAACAAGATAATTTCGCACGATGCGGGATTTCCTTAAAACGTGATTTTCTGAAAAATTTTGACGAAAGAAAATTCTCCTTTTGGTTCTCTTTAGATGCTACATGTTAAGACGTACACGCCACAACAATTCTTTTCGAGATACAACGTGTAGTTTTGGAGATACAAGCTAATTTTGTACTATGCGTTATTTCTTCTCGTAAAGAGTTTCCAATGCGTACGTATATGTCTTTACTCTGCAAAACTGTATTTCCTTATGAAGTGGTATTCTTACATATCCTTTCGAGAGAAAACTGTCCTGTGCCTTCTCTTTTGAGGCTACACACGTAGACATACACGCAACATGAAAGCTTTTCGACTTACAACGTGTTGTTTAGGAAAAACAAGATAATTTCGCACGATGCGGGATTTCCTTAAGACGTGATTTTCTGAAAAATTTTGACGAAAGAAAATTCTCCTTTTGGTTCTCTTTAGATGCTACATGTTAAGACGTACACGCCACAACAATTCTTTTCGAGATACAACGTGTAGTTTTGGAGATACAAGCTAATTTTGTACTATGCGTTATTTCTTCTCCTAAAGAGTTTCCAATGCGTACGTATATGTCTTTACTCTGCAAAACTGTATTTCCTTATGAAGTGGTATTCTTACATATCCTTTCGAGAGAAAACTGTCCTGTGCCTTCTCTTTTGAGGCTACACACGTAGACATACACGCAACATGAAAGCTTTTCGACTTACAACGTGTTGTTTAGGAAAAACAAGATAATTTCGCACGATGCGGGATTTCCTTAAAACGTGATTTTCTGAAAAATTTTGACGAAAGAAAATTCTCCTTTTGGTTCTCTTTAGATGCTACATGTTAAGACGTACACGCCACAACAATTCTTTTCGAGATACAACGTGTAGTTTTGGAGATACAAGCTAATTTTGTACTATGCGTTATTTCTTCTCCTAAAGAGTTTCCAATGCGTACGTATATGTCTTTACTCTGCAAAACTGTATTTCCTTATGAAGTGGTATTCTTACATATCCTTTCGAGAGAAAACTGTCCTGTGCCTTCTCTTTTGAGGCTACACACTTAGACATACACGCAACATGAAAGCTTTTCGACTTACAACGTGTTGTTTAGGAAAAACAAGATAATTTCGCACGATGCGGGATTTCCTTAAAACGTGATTTTCTGAAAAATTTTGACGAAAGAAAATTCTCCTTTTGGTTCTCTTTAGATGCTACATGTTAAGACGTACACGCCACAACAATTCTTTTTGAGATACAACGTGTAGTTTTGGAGATACAAGCTAATTTTGTACTATGCGTTATTTCTTCTCGTAAAGAGTTTCCAATGCGTACGTATATGTCTTTACTCTGCAAAACTGTATTTCCTTATGAAGTGGTATTCTTACATATCCTTTCGAGAGAAAACTGTCCTGTGCCTTCTCTTTTGAGGCTACACACGTAGACATACACGCAACATGAAAGCTTTTCGACTTACAACGTGTTGTTTAGGAAAAACAAGATAATTTCGCACGATGCGGGATTTCCTTAAAACGTGATTGTCTGAAAAATTTTGACGAAAGAAAATTCTCCTTTTGGTTCTCTTTAGATGCTACATGTTAAGACGTACACGCCACAACAATTCTTTTCGAGATACAACGTGTAGTTTTGGAGATACAAGCTAATTTTGTACTATGCGTTATTTCTTCTCGTAAAGAGTTTCCAATGCGTACGTATATGTCTTTACTCTGCAAAACTGTATTTCCTTATGAAGTGGTATTCTTACATATCCTTTCGAGAGAAAACTGTCCTGTGCCTTCTCTTTTGAGGCTACACACTTAGACATACACGCAACATGAAAGCTTTTCGACTTACAACGTGTTGTTTAGGAAAAACAAGATAATTTCGCACGATGCGGGATTTCCTTAAAACGTGATTTTCTGAAAAATTTTGACGAAAGAAAATTCTCCTTTTGGTTCTCTTTAGATGCTACATGTTAAGACATACACGCCACAACAATTCTTTTCGAGATACAACGTGTAGTTTTGGAGATACAAGCTAATTTTGTACTATGCGTTATTTCTTCTCGTAAAGAGTTTCCAATGCGTACGTATATGTCTTTACTCTGCAAAACTGTATTTCCTTATGAAGTGGTATTCTTACATATCCTTTCGAGAGAAAACTGTCCTGTGCCTTCTCTTTTGAGGCTACACACGTAGACATACACGCAACATGAAAGCTTTTCGACTTACAACGTGTTGTTTAGGAAAAACAAGATAATTTCGCACGATGCGGGATTTCCTTAAAACGTGATTGTCTGAAAAATTTTGACGAAAGAAAATTCTCCTTTTGGTTCTCTTTAGATGCTACATGTTAAGACGTACACGCCACAACAATTCTTTTCGAGATACAACGTGTAGTTTTGGAGATACAAGCTAATTTTGTACTATGCGTTATTTCTTCTCGTAAAGAGTTTCCAATGCGTACGTATATGTCTTTACTCTGCAAAACTGTATTTCCTTATGAAGTGGTATTCTTACATATCCTTTCGAGAGAAAACTGTCCTGTGCCTTCTCTTTTGAGGCTACACACTTAGACATACACGCAACATGAAAGCTTTTCGACTTACAACGTGTTGTTTAGGAAAACAAGATAATTTCGCACGATGCGGGATTTCCTTAAAACGTGATTTTCTGAAAAATTTTGACGAAAGAAAATTCTCCTTTTGGTTCTCTTTAGATGCTACATGTTAAGACGTACACGCCACAACAATTCTTTTCGAGATACAACGTGTAGTTTTGGAGATACAAGCTAATTTTGTACTATGCGTTATTTCTTCTCCTAAAGAGTTTCCAATGCGTACGTATATGTCTTTACTCTGCAAAACTGTATTTCCTTATGAAGTGGTATTCTTACATATCCTTTCGAGAGAAAACTGTCCTGTGCCTTCTCTTTTGAGGCTACACACGTAGACATACACGCAACATGAAAGCTTTTCGACTTACAACGTGTTGTTTAGGAAAAACAAGATAATTTCGCACGATGCGGGATTTCCTTAAAACGTGATTTTCTGAAAAATTTTGACGAAAGAAAATTCTCCTTTTGGTTCTCTTTAGATGCTACATGTTAAGACGTACACGCCACAACAATTCTTTTCGAGATACAACGTGTAGTTTTGGAGATACAAGCTAATTTTGTACTATGCGTTATTTCTTCTCCTAAAGAGTTTCCAATGCGTACGTATATGTCTTTACTCTGCAAAACTGTATTTCCTTATGAAGTGGTATTCTTACATATCCTTTCGAGAGAAAACTGTCCTGTGCCTTCTCTTTTGAGGCTACACACTTAGACATACACGCAACATGAAAGCTTTTCGACTTACAACGTGTTGTTTAGGAAAAACAAGATAATTTCGCACGATACGGGATTTCCTTAAAACGTGATTTTCTGAAAAATTTTGACGAAAGAAAATTCTCCTTTTGGTTCTCTTTAGATGCTACATGTTAAGACGTACACGCCACAACAATTCTTTTCGAGATACAACGTGTAGTTTTGGAGATACAAGCTAATTTTGTACTATGCGTTATTTCTTCTCGTAAAGAGTTTCCAATGCGTACGTATATGTCTTTACTCTGCAAAACTGTATTTCCTTAGGAAGTGGTATTCTTACATATCCTTTCGAGAGAAAACTGTCCTGTGCCTTCTCTTTTGAGGCTACACACTTAGACATACACGCAACATGAAAGCTTTTCGACTTACAACGTGTTGTTTAGGAAAAACAAGATAATTTCGCACGATGCGGGATTTCCTTAAAACGTGATTTTCTGAAAAATTTTGACGAAAGAAAATTCTCCTTTTGGTTCTCTTTAGATGCTACATGTTAAGACGTACACGCCACAACAATTCTTTTCGAGATACAACGTGTAGTTTTGGAGATACAAGCTAATTTTGTACTATGCGTTATTTCTTCTCCTAAAGAGTTTCCAATGCGTACGTATATGTCTTTACTCTGCAAAACTGTATTTCCTTATGAAGTGGTATTCTTACATATCCTTTCGAGAGAAAACTGTCCTGTGCCTTCTCTTTTGAGGCTACACACGTAGACATACACGCAACATGAAAGCTTTTCGACTTACAACGTGTTGTTTAGGAAAAACAAGATAATTTCGCACGATGCGGGATTTCCTTAAAACGTGATTTTCTGAAAAATTTTGACGAAAGAAAATTCTCCTTTTGGTTCTCTTTAGATGCTACATGTTAAGACGTACACGCCACAACAATTCTTTTCGAGATACAACGTGTAGTTTTGGAGATACAAGCTAATTTTGTACTATGCGTTATTTCTTCTCCTAAAGAGTTTCCAATGCGTACGTATATGTCTTTACTCTGCAAAACTGTATTTCCTTATGAAGTGGTATTCTTACATATCCTTTCGAGAGAAAACTGTCCTGTGCCTTCTCTTTTGAGGCTACACACTTAGACATACACGCAACATGAAAGCTTTTCGACTTACAACGTGTTGTTTAGGAAAAACAAGATAATTTCGCACGATGCGGGATTTCCTTAAAACGTGATTTTCTGAAAAATTTTGACGAAAGAAAATTCTCCTTTTGGTTCTCTTTAGATGCTACATGTTAAGACGTACACGCCACAACAATTCTTTTCGAGATACAACGTGTAGTTTTGGAGATACAAGCTAATTTTGTACTATGCGTTATTTCTTCTCGTAAAGAGTTTCCAATGCGTACGTATATGTCTTTACTCTGCAAAACTGTATTTCCTTATGAATTGGTATTCTTACATATCCTTTCGAGAGAAAACTGTCCTGTGCCTTCTCTTTTGAGGCTACACACGTAGACATACACGCAACATGAAAGCTTTTCGACTTACAACGTGTTGTTTAGGAAAAACAAGATAATTTCGCACGATGCGGGATTTCCTTAAAACGTGATTGTCTGAAAAATTTTGACGAAAGAAAATTCTCCTTTTGGTTCTCTTTAGATGCTACATGTTAAGACGTACACGCCACAACAATTCTTTTCGAGATACAACGTGTAGTTTTGGAGATACAAGCTAATTTTGTACTATGCGTTATTTCTTCTCGTAAAGAGTTTCCAATGCGTACGTATATGTCTTTACTCTGCAAAACTGTATTTCCTTATGAAGTGGTATTCTTACATATCCTTTCGAGAGAAAACTGTCCTGTGCCTTCTCTTTTGAGGCTACACACTTAGACATACACGCAACATGAAAGCTTTTCGACTTACAACGTGTTGTTTAGGAAAAACAAGATAATTTCGCACGATGCGGGATTTCCTTAAAACGTGATTTTCTGAAAAATTTTGACGAAAGAAAATTCTCCTTTTGGTTCTCTTTAGATGCTACATGTTAAGACGTACACGCCACAACAATTCTTTTCGAGATACAACGTGTAGTTTTGGAGATACAAGCTAATTTTGTACTATGCGTTATTTCTTCTCGTAAAGAGTTTCCAATGCGTACGTATATGTCTTTACTCTGCAAAACTGTATTTCCTTATGAAGTGGTATTCTTACATATCCTTTCGAGAGAAAACTGTCCTGTGCCTTCTCTTTTGAGGCTACACACGTAGACATACACGCAACATGAAAGCTTTTCGACTTACAACGTGTTGTTTAGGAAAAACAAGATAATTTCGCACGATGCGGGATTTCCTTAAAACGTGATTTTCTGAAAAATTTTGACGAAAGAAAATTCTCCTTTTGGTTCTCTTTAGATGCTACATGTTAAGACGTACACGCCACAACAATTCTTTTCGAGATACAACGTGTAGTTTTGGAGATACAAGCTAATTTTGTACTATGCGTTATTTCTTCTCCTAAAGAGTTTCCAATGCGTACGTATATGTCTTTACTCTGCAAAACTGTATTTCCTTATGAAGTGGTATTCTTACATATCCTTTCGAGAGAAAACTGTCCTGTGCCTTCTCTTTTGAGGCTACACACTTAGACATACATGCAACATGAAAGCTTTTCGACTTACAACGTGTTGTTTAGGAAAAACAAGATAATTTCGCACGATGCGGGATTTCCTTAAAACGTGATTTTCTGAAAAATTTTGACGAAAGAAAATTCTCCTTTTGGTTCTCTTTAGATGCTACATGTTAAGACGTACACGCCACAACAATTCTTTTCGAGATACAACGTGTAGTTTTGGAGATACAAGCTAATTTTGTACTATGCGTTATTTCTTCTCGTAAAGAGTTTCCAATGCGTACGTATATGTCTTTACTCTGCAAAACTGTATTTCCTTATGAAGTGGTATTCTTACATATCCTTTCGAGAGAAAACTGTCCTGTGCCTTCTCTTTTGAGGCTACACACTTAGACATACACGCAACATGAAAGCTTTTCGACTTACAACGTGTTGTTTAGGAAAAACAAGATAATTTCGCACGATGCGGGATTTCCTTAAAACGTGATTTTCTGAAAAATTTTGACGAAAGAAAATTCTCCTTTTGGTTCTCTTTAGATGCTACATGTTAAGACGTACACGCCACAACAATTCTTTTCGAGATACAACGTGTAGTTTTGGAGATACAAGCTAATTTTGTACTATGCGTTATTTCTTCTCGTAAAGAGTTTCCAATGCGTACGTATATGTCTTTACTCTGCAAAACTGTATTTCCTTATGAAGTGGTATTCTTACATATCCTTTCGAGAGAAAACTGTCCTGTGCCTTCTCTTTTGAGGCTACACACTTAGACATACACGCAACATGAAAGCTTTTCGACTTACAACGTGTTGTTTAGGAAAAACAAGATAATTTCGCACGATGCGGGATTTCCTTAAAACGTGATTTTCTGAAAATTTTTGACGAAAGAAAATTCTCCTTTTGGTTCTCTTTAGATGCTACATGTTAAGACGTACACGCCACAACAATTCTTTTCGAGATACAACGTGTAGTTTTGGAGATACAAGCTAATTTTGTACTATGCGTTATTTCTTCTCGTAAAGAGTTTCCAATGCGTACGTATATGTCTTTACTCTGCAAAACTGTATTTCCTTATGAAGTGGTATTCTTACATATCCTTTCGAGAGAAAACTGTCCTGTGCCTTCTCTTTTGAGGCTACACACTTAGACATACACGCAACATGAAAGCTTTTCGACTTACAACGTGTTGTTTAGGAAAAACAAGATAATTTCGCACGATGCGGGATTTCCTTAAAACGTGATTTTCTGAAAATTTTTGACGAAAGAAAATTCTCCTTTTGGTTCTCTTTAGATGCTACATGTTAAGACGTACACGCCACAACAATTCTTTTCGAGATACAACGTGTAGTTTTGGAGATACAAGCTAATTTTGTACTATGCGTTATTTCTTCTCGTAAAGAGTTTCCAATGCGTACGTATATGTCTTTACTCTGCAAAACTGTATTTCCTTATGAAGTGGTATTCTTACATATCCTTTCGAGAGAAAACTGTCCTGTGCCTTCTCTTTTGAGGCTACACACTTAGACATACACGCAACATGAAAGCTTTTCGACTTACAACCTGTTGTTTAGGAAAAACAAGATAATTTCGCACGATGCGGGATTTCCTTAAAACGTGATTTTCTGAAAAATTTTGACGAAAGAAAATTCTCCTTTTGGTTCTCTTTAGATGCTACATGTTAAGACGTACACGCCACAACAATTCTTTTCGAGATACAACGTGTAGTTTTGGAGATACAAGCTAATTTTGTACTATGCGTTATTTCTTCTCCTAAAGAGTTTCCAATGCGTACGTATATGTCTTTACTCTGCAAAACTGTATTTCCTTATGAAGTGGTATTCTTACATATCCTTTCGAGAGAAAACTGTCCTGTGCCTTCTCTTTTGAGGCTACACACTTAGACATACACGCAACATGAAAGCTTTTCGACTTACAACGTGTTGTTTAGGAAAAACAAGATAATTTCGCACGATGCGGGATTTCCTTAAAACGTGATTTTCTGAAAAATTTTGACGAAAGAAAATTCTCCTTTTGGTTCTCTTTAGATGCTACATGTTAAGACGTACACGCCACAACAATTCTTTTCGAGATACAACGTGTAGTTTTGGAGATACAAGCTAATTTTGTACTATGCGTTATTTCTTCTCGTAAAGAGTTTCCAATGCGTACGTATATGTCTTTACTCTGCAAAACTGTATTTCCTTATGAAGTGGTATTCTTACATATCCTTTCGAGAGAAAACTGTCCTGTGCCTTCTCTTTTGAGGCTACACACTTAGACATACACGCAACATGAAAGCTTTTCGACTTACAACGTGTTGTTTAGGAAAAACAAGATAATTTCGCACGATGCGGGATTTCCTTAAAACGTGATTTTCTGAAAAATTTTGACGAAAGAAAATTCTCCTTTTGGTTCTCTTTAGATGCTACATGTTAAGACGTACACGCCACAAAAATTCTTTTCGAGATACAACGTGTAGTTTTGGAGATACAAGCTAATTTTGTACTATGCGTTATTTCTTCTCGTAAAGAGTTTCCAATGCGTACGTATATGTCTTTACTCTGCAAAACTGTATTTCCTTATGAAGTGGTATTCTTACATATCCTTTCGAGAGAAAACTGTCCTGTGCCTTCTCTTTTGAGGCTACACACTTAGACATACACGCAACATGAAAGCTTTTCGACTTACAACGTGTTGTTTAGGAAAAACAAGATAATTTCGCACGATGCGGGATTTCCTTAAAACGTGATTTTCTGAAAAATTTTGACGAAAGAAAATTCTCCTTTTGGTTCTCTTTAGATGCTACATGTTAAGACGTACACGCCACAACAATTCTTTTCGAGATACAACCTGTAGTTTTGGAGATACAAGCTAATTTTGTACTATGCGTTATTTCTTCTCCTAAAGAGTTTCCAATGCGTACGTATATGTCTTTACTCTGCAAAACTGTATTTCCTTATGAAGTGGTATTCTTACATATCCTTTCGAGAGAAAACTGTCCTGTGCCTTCTCTTTTGAGGCTACACACGTAGACATACACGCAACATGAAAGCTTTTCGACTTACAACGTGTTGTTTAGGAAAAACAAGATAATTTCGCACGATGCGGGATTTCCTTAAAACGTGATTTTCTGAAAAATTTTGACGAAAGAAAATTCTCCTTTTGGTTCTCTTTAGATGCTACATGTTAAGACCTACACACGCCACAACAATTCTTTTCGAGATACAACGTGTAGTTTTGGAGATACAAGCTAATTTTGTACTATGCGTTATTTCTTCTCGTAAAGAGTTTCCAATGCGTATGTATATGTCTTTACTCTGCAAAACTGTATTTCCTTATGAAGTGGTATTCTTACATATCCTTTCGAGAGAAAACTGTCCTGTGCCTTCTCTTTTGAGGCTACACACTTAGACATACACGCAACATGAAAGCTTTTCGACTTACAACGTGTTGTTTAGGAAAAACAAGATAATTTCGCACGATGCGGGATTTCCTTAAAACGTGATTTTCTGAAAAATTTTGACGAAAGAAAATTCTCCTTTTGGTTCTCTTTAGATGCTACATGTTAAGACGTACACGCCACAACAATTCTTTTCGAGATACAACGTGTAGTTTTGGAGATACAAGCTAATTTTGTACTATGCGTTATTTCTTCTCGTAAAGAGTTTCCAATGCGTACGTATATGTCTTTACTCTGCAAAACTGTATTTCCTTAGGAAGTGGTATTCTTACATATCCTTTCGAGAGAAAACTGTCCTGTGCCTTCTCTTTTGAGGCTACACACTTAGACATACACGCAACATGAAAGCTTTTCGACTTACAACGTGTTGTTTAGGAAAAACAAGATAATTTCGCACGATGCGGGATTTCCTTAAAACGTGATTTTCTGAAAAATTTTGACGAAAGAAAATTCTCCTTTTGGTTCTCTTTAGATGCTACATGTTAAGACGTACACGCCACAACAATTCTTTTCGAGATACAACGTGTAGTTTTGGAGATACAAGCTAATTTTGTACTATGCGTTATGTCTTCTCTTAAAGAGTTTCCAATGCGTACGTATATGTCTTTACTCTGCAAAACTGTATTTCCTTATGAAGTGGTATTCTTACATATCCTTTCGAGAGAAAACTGTCCTGTGCCTTCTCTTTTGAGGCTACACACTTAGACATACACGCAACATGAAAGCTTTTCGACTTACAACGTGTTGTTTAGGAAAAACAAGATAATTTCGCACGATGCGGGATTTCCTTAAAACGTGATTTTCTGAAAAATTTTGACGAAAGAAAATTCTCCTTTTGGTTCTCTTTAGATGCTACATGTTAAGACGTACACGCCACAACAATTCTTTTCGAGATACAACGTGTAGTTTTGGAGATACAAGCTAATTTTGTACGATGCATTATTTCTTCTCGTAAAGAGTTTCCAATGCGTACGTATATGTCTTTACTCTGCAAAACTGTATTTCCTTATGAAGTGGTATTCTTACATATCCTTTCGAGAGAAAACTGTCCTGTGCCTTCTCTTTTGAGGCTACACACTTAGACATACACGCAACATGAAAGCTTTTCGACTTACAACGTGTTGTTTAGGAAAAACAAGATAATTTCGCACGATGCGGGATTTCCTTAAAACGTGATTTTCTGAAAAATTTTGACGAAAGAAAATTCTCCTTTTGGTTCTCTTTAGATGCTACATGTTAAGACGTACACGCCACAACAATTCTTTTCGAGATACAACCTGTAGTTTTGGAGATACAAGCTAATTTTGTACTATGCGTTATTTCTTCTCCTAAAGAGTTTCCAATGCGTACGTATATGTCTTTACTCTGCAAAACTGTATTTCCTTATGAAGTGGTATTCTTACATATCCTTTCGAGAGAAAACTGTCCTGTGCCTTCTCTTTTGAGGCTACACACGTAGACATACACGCAACATGAAAGCTTTTCGACTTACAACGTGTTGTTTAGGAAAAACAAGATAATTTCGCACGATGCGGGATTTCCTTAAAACGTGATTTTCTGAAAAATTTTGACGAAAGAAAATTCTCCTTTTGGTTCTCTTTAGATGCTACATGTTAAGACCTACACACGCCACAACAATTCTTTTCGAGATACAACGTGTAGTTTTGGAAATACAAGCTAATTTTGTACTATGCGTTATTTCTTCTCGTAAAGAGTTTCCAATGCGTATGTATATGTCTTTACTCTGCAAAACTGTATTTCCTTATGAAGTGGTATTCTTACATATCCTTTCGAGAGAAAACTGTCCTGTGCCTTCTCTTTTGAGGCTACACACTTAGACATACACGCAACATGAAAGCTTTTCGACTTACAACGTGTTGTTTAGGAAAAACAAGATAATTTCGCACGATGCGGGATTTCCTTAAAACGTGATTTTCTGAAAAATTTTGACGAAAGAAAATTCTCCTTTTGGTTCTCTTTAGATGCTACATGTTAAGACGTACACGCCACAACAATTCTTTTCGAGAACAACGTGTAGTTTTGGAGATACAAGCTAATTTTGTACTATGCGTTATGTCTTCTCTTAAAGAGTTTCCAATGCGTACGTATATGTCTTTACTCTGCAAAACTGTATTTCCTTATGAAGTGGTATTCTTACATATACTTTCGAGAGAAAACTGTCCTGTGCCTTCTCTTTTGAGGCTACACACTTAGACATACACGCAACATGAAAGCTTTTCGACTTACAACGTGTTGTTTAGGAAAAACAAGATAATTTCGCACGATGCGGGATTTCCTTAAAACGTGATTTTCTGAAAAATTTTGACGAAAGAAAATTCTCCTTTTGGTTCTCTTTAGATGCTACATGTTAAGACGTACACGCCACAACAATTCTTTTCGAGATACAACGTGTAGTTTTGGAGATACAAGCTAATTTTGTACGATGCATTATTTCTTCTCGTAAAGAGTTTCCAATGCGTACGTATATGTCTTTACTCTGCAAAACTGTATTTCCTTATGAAGTGGTATTCTTACATATCCTTTCGAGAGAAAACTGTCCTGTGCCTTCTCTTTTGAGGCTACACACTTAGACATACACGCAACATGAAAGCTTTTCGACTTACAACGTGTTGTTTAGGAAAAACAAGATAATTTCGCACGATGCGGGATTTCCTTAAAACGTGATTTTCTGAAAAATTTTGACGAAAGAAAATTCTCCTTTTGGTTCTCTTTAGTTGCTACATGTTAAGACGTACACGCCACAACAATTCTTTTCGAGATACAACGTGTAGTTTTGGAGATACAAGCTAATTTTGTACTATGCGTTATTTCTTCTCGTAAAGAGTTTCCAATGCGTACGTATATGTCTTTACTCTGCAAAACTGTATTTCCTTATGAAGTGGTATTCTTACATATCCTTTCGAGAGAAAACTGTCCTGTGCCTTCTCTTTTGAGGCTACACACTTAGACATACACGCAACATGAAAGCTTTTCGACTTACAACGTGTTGTTTAGGAAAAACAAGATAATTTCGCACGATGCGGGATTTCCTTAAAACGTGATTTTCTGAAAAATTTTGACGAAAGAAAATTCTCCTTTTGGTTCTCTTTAGATGCTACATGTTACGACGTACACGCCACAACAATTCTTTTCGAGATACAACGTGTAGTTTTGGAGATACAAGCTAATTTTGTACTATGCGTTATTTCTTCTCGTAAAGAGTTTCCAATGCGTACGTATATGTCTTTACTCTGCAAAACTGTATTTCCTTATGAAGTGGTATTCTTACATATCCTTTCGAGAGAAAACTGTCCTGTGCCTTCTCTTTTGAGGCTACACACGTAGACATATACGCAACATGAAAGCTTTTCGACTTACAACGTGTTGTTTAGGAAAAACAAGATAATTTCGCACGATGCGGGATTTCCTTAAAACGTGATTTTCTGAAAAATTTTGACGAAAGAAAATTCTCCTTTTGGTTCTCTTTAGATGCTACATGTTAAGACGTACACGCCACAACAATTCTTTTCGAGATACAACGTGTAGTTTTGGAGATACAAGCTAATTTTGTACGATGCATTATTTCTTCTCGTAAAGAGTTTCCAATGCGTACGTATATGTCTTTATTCTGCAAAACTGTATTTCCTTATGAAGTGGTATTCTTACATATCCTTTCGATAGAAAACTGTCCTGTGCCTTCTCTTTTGAGGCTACACACTTAGACATACACGCAACATGAAAGCTTTTCGACTTACAACGTGTTGTTTAGGAAAAACAAGATAATTTCGCACGATGCGGGATTTCCTTAAAACGTGATTTTCTGAAAAATTTTGACGAGAGAAAATTCTCCTTTTGGTTCTCTTTAGATGCTACATGTTAAGACGTACACGCCACAACAATTCTTTTCGAGATACAACGTGTAGTTTTGGAGATACAAGCTAATTTTGTACTATGCGTTATTTCTTCTCTTAAAGAGTTTCCAATGCGTACGTATATGTCTTTACTCTGCAAAACTGTATTTCCTTGTGAAGTGGTATTCTTACATATCCTTTCGAGAGAAAACTGTCCTGTGCCTTCTCTTTTGAGGCTACACACTTAGACATACACGCAACATGAAAGCTTTTCGACTTACAACGTGTTGTTTAGGAAAAACAAGATAATTTCGCACGATGCGGGATTTCCTTAAAACGTGATTTTCTGAAAAATTTTGACGAAAGAAAATTCTCCTTTTGGTTCTCTTTAGATGCTACATGTGAAGACGTACACGCCACAACAATTCTTTTCGAGATACAACGTGTAGTTTTGGAGATACAAGCTAATTTTGTACTATGCGTTATTTCTTCTCGTAAAGAGTTTCCAATGCGTACGTATATGTCTTTACTCTGCAAAACTGTATTTCCTTATGAAGTGGTATTCTTACATATCCTTTCGAGAGAAAACTGTCCTGTGCCTTCTCTTTTGAGGCAACACACTTAGACATACACGCAACATGAAAGCTTTTCGACTTACAACGTGTTGTTTAGGAAAAACAAGATAATTTCGCACGATGCGGGATTTCCTTAAAACGTGATTTTCTGAAAAATTTTGACGAAAGAAAATTCTCCTTTTGGTTCTCTTTAGATGCTACATGTTAAGACGTAGACGCCACAACAATTCTTTTCGAGATACAACGTGTAGTTTTGGAGATACAAGCTAATTTTGTACTATGCGTTATTTCTTCTCGTAAAGAGTTTCCAATGCGTACGTATATGTCTTTACTCTGCAAAACTGTATTTCCTTATGAAGTGGTATTCTTACATATCCTTTCGAGAGAAAACTGTCCTGTGCCTTCTCTTTTGAGGCTACACACTTAGACATACACGCAACATGAAAGCTTTTCGACTTACAACGTGTTGTTTAGGAAAAACAAGATAATTTCGCACGATGCGGGATTTCCTTAAAACGTGATTTTCTGAAAAATTTTGACGAAAGAAAATTCTCCTTTTGGTTCTCTTTAGATGCTACATGTTAAGACGTACACGCCACAACAATTCTTTTCGAGATACAACGTGTAGTTTTGGAGATACAAGCTAATTTTGTACTATGCGTTATTTCTTCTCGTAAAGAGTTTCCAATGAGTACGTATTTGTCTTTACTCTGCAAAACTGTATTTCCTTATGAAGTGGTATTCTTACATATCCTTTCGAGAGAAAACTGTCCTGTGCCTTCTCTTTTGAGGCTACACACTTAGACATACACGCAACATGAAAGCTTTTCGACTTACAACGTGTTGTTTAGGAAAAACAAGATAATTTCGCACGATGCGGGATTTCCTTATAACGTGATTTTCTGAAAAATTTTGACGAAAGAAAATTCTCCTTTTGGTTCTCTTTAGATGCTACATGTTAAGACGTACACGCCACAACAATTCTTTTCGAGATACAACGTGTAGTTTTGGAGATACAAGCTAATTTTGTACTATGCGTTATGTCTTCTCTTAAAGAGTTTCCAATGCGTACGTATATGTCTTTACTCTGCAAAACTGTATTTCCTTATGAAGTGGTATTCTTACATATCCTTTCGAGAGAAAACTGTCCTGTGCCTTCTCTTTTGAGGCTACACACTTAGACATACACGCAACATGAAAGCTTTTCGACTTACAACGTGTTGTTTAGGAAAAACAAGATAATTTCGCACGATGCGGGATTTCCTTAAAACGTGATTTTCTGAAAAATTTTGACGAAAGAAAATTCTCCTTTTGGTTCTCTTTAGATGCTACATGTTAAGACGTACACGCCACAACAATTCTTTTCGAGATACAACGTGTAGTTTTGGAGATACAAGCTAATTTTGTACGATGCATTATTTCTTCTCGTAAAGAGTTTCCAATGCGTACGTATATGTCTTTACTCTGCAAAACTGTATTTCCTTATGAAGTGGTATTCTTACATATCCTTTCGAGAGAAAACTGTCCTGTGCCTTCTCTTTTGAGGCTACACACTTAGACATACACGCAACATGAAAGCTTTTCGACTTACAACGTGTTGTTTAGGAAAAACAAGATAATTTCGCACGATGCGGGATTTCCTTAAAACGTGATTTTCTGAAAAATTTTGACGAAAGAAAATTCTCCTTTTGGTTCTCTTTAGATGCTACATGTTAAGACGTACACGCCACAACAATTCTTTTCGAGATACAACCTGTAGTTTTGGAGATACAAGCTAATTTTGTACTATGCGTTATTTCTTCTCGTAAAGAGTTTCCAATGCGTACGTATATGTCTTTACTCTGCAAAACTGTATTTCCTTATGAAGTGGTATTCTTACATATCCTTTCGAGAGAAAACTGTCCTGTGCCTTCTCTTTTGAGGCTACACACGTAGACATACACGCAACATGAAAGCTTTTCGACTTACAACGTGTTGTTTAGGAAAAACAAGATAATTTCGCACGATGCGGGATTTCCTTAAAACGTGATTTTCTGAAAAATTTTGACGAAAGAAAATTCTCCTTTTGGTTCTCTTTAGATGCTACATGTTAAGACCTACACACGCCACAACAATTCTTTTCGAGATACAACGTGTAGTTTTGGAGATACAAGCTAATTTTGTACTATGCGTTATTTCTTCTCGTAAAGAGTTTCCAATGCGTATGTATATGTCTTTACTCTGCAAAACTGTATTTCCTTATGAAGTGGTATTCTTACATATCCTTTCGAGAGAAAACTGTCCTGTGCCTTCTCTTTTGAGGCTACACACTTAGACATACACACAACATGAAAGCTTTTCGACTTACAACGTGTTGTTTAGGAAAAACAAGATAATTTCGTACGATGCGGGATTTCCTTAAAACGTGATTTTCTGAAAAATTTTGACGAAAGAAAATTCTCCTTTTGGTTCTCTTTAGATGCTACATGTTAAGACGTACACGCCACAACAATTCTTTTCGAGATACAACGTGTAGTTTTGGAGATACAAGCTAATTTTGTACTATGCGTTATTTCTTCTCGTAAAGAGTTTCCAATGCGTACGTATATGTCTTTACTCTGCAAAACTGTATTTCCTTAGGAAGTGGTATTCTTACATATCCTTTCGAGAGAAAACTGTCCTGTGCCTTCTCTTTTGAGGCTACACACTTAGACATACACGCAACATGAAAGCTTTTCGACTTACAACGTGTTGTTTAGGAAAAACAAGATAATTTCGCACGATGCGGGATTTCCTTAAAACGTGATTTTCTGAAAAATTTTGACGAAAGAAAATTCTCCTTTTGGTTCTCTTTAGATGCTACATGTTAAGACGTACACGCCACAACAATTCTTTTCGAGATACAACGTGTAGTTTTGGAGATACAAGCTAATTTTGTACTATGCGTTATGTCTTCTCGTAAAGAGTTTCCAATGCGTACGTATATGTCTTTACTCTGCAAAACTGTATTTCCTTATGAAGTGGTATTCTTACATATCCTTTCGAGAGAAAACTGTCCTGTGCCTTCTCTTTTGAGGCTACACACGTAGACATATACGCAACATGAAAGCTTTTCGACTTACAACGTGTTGTTTAGGAAAAACAAGATAATTTCGCACGATGCGGGATTTCCTTAAAACGTGATTTTCTGAAAAATTTTGACGAAGGAAAATTCTCCTTTTGGTTCTCTTTAGATGCTACATGTTAAGACGTACACGCCACAACAATTCTTTTCGAGATACAACGTGTAGTTTTGGAGATACAAGCTAATTTTGTACGATGCATTATTTCTTCTCGTAAAGAGTTTCCAATGAGTACGTATATGTCTTTATTCTGCAAAACTGTATTTCCTTATGAAGTGGTATTCTTACATATCCTTTCGATAGAAAACTGTCCTGTGCCTTCTCTTTTGAGGCTACACACTTAGACATACACGCAACATGAAAGCTTTTCGACTTACAACGTCTTGTTTAGGAAAAACAAGATAATTTCGCACGATGCGGGATTTCCTTAAAACGTGATTTTCTGAAAAATTTTGACGAGAGAAAATTCTCCTTTTGGTTCTCTTTAGATGCTACATGTTAAGACGTACACGCCACAACAATTCTTTTCGAGATACAACGTGTAGTTTTGGAGATACAAGCTAATTTTGTACTATGCGTTATTTCTTCTCTTAAAGAGTTTCCAATGCGTACGTATATGTCTTTACTCTGCAAAACTGTATTTCCTTGTGAAGTGGTATTCTTACATATCCTTTCGAGAGAAAACTGTCCTGTGCCTTCTCTTTTGAGGCTACACACTTAGACATACACGCAACATGAAAGCTTTTCGACTTACAACGTGTTGTTTAGGAAAAACAAGATAATTTCGCACGATGCGGGATTTCCTTAAAACGTGATTTTCTGAAAAATTTTGACGAAAGAAAATTCTCCTTTTGGTTCTCTTTAGATGCTACATGTGAAGACGTACACGCCACAACAATTCTTTTCGAGATACAACGTGTAGTTTTGGAGATACAAGCTAATTTTGTACTATGCGTTATTTCTTCTCGTAAAGAGTTTCCAATGCGTACGTATATGTCTTTACTCTGCAAAACTGTATTTCCTTATGAAGTGGTATTCTTACATATCCTTTCGAGAGAAAACTGTCCTGTGCCTTCTCTTTTGAGGCTACACACTTAGACATACACGCAACATGAAAGCTTTTCGACTTACAACGTGTTGTTTAGGAAAAACAAGATAATTTCGCACGATGCGGGATTTCCTTAAAACGTGATTTTCTGAAAAATTTTGACGAAAGAAAATTCTCCTTTTGGTTCTCTTTAGATGCTACATGTTAAGACGTACACGCCACAACAATTCTTTTCGAGATACAACCTGTAGTTTTGGAGATACAAGCTAATTTTGTACTATGCGTTATTTCTTCTCGTAAAGAGTTTCCAATGCGTACGTATATGTCTTTACTCTGCAAAACTATATTTCCTTATGAAGTGGTATTCTTACATATCCTTTCGAGAGAAAACTGTCCTGTGCCTTCTCTTTTGAGGCTACACACTTAGACATACACGCAACATGAAAGCTTTTCGACTTACAACGTGTTGTTTAGGAAAAACAAGATAATTTCGCACGATGCGGGATTTCCTTAAAACGTGATTTTCTGAAAAATTTTGACGAAAGAAAATTCTCCTTTTGGTTCTCTTTAGATGCTACATGTTAAGACGTACACGCCACAACAATTCTTTTCGAGATACAACGTGTAGTTTTGGAGATACAAGCTAATTTTGTACTATGCGTTATTTCTTCTCGTAAAGAGTTTCCAATGCGTACGTATATGTCTTTACTCTGCAAAACTGTATTTCCTTATGAAGTGGTATTCTTACATATCCTTTCGAGAGAAAACTGTCCTGTGCCTTCTCTTTTGAGGCTACACACTTAGACATACACGCAACATGAAAGCTTTTCGACTTACAACGTGTTGTTTAGGAAAAACAAGATAATTTCGCACGATGCGGGATTTCCTTAAAACGTGATTTTCTGAAAAATTTTGACGAAAGAAAATTCTCCTTTTGGTTCTCTTTAGATGCTACATGTTAAGACGTACACGCCACAACAATTCTTTTCGAGATACAACGTGTAGTTTTGGAGATACAAGCTAATTTTGTACTATGCGTTATTTCTTCTCGTAAAGAGTTTCCAATGCGTACGTATATGTCTTTACTCTGCAAAACTGTATTTCCTTATGAAGTGGTATTCTTACATATCCTTTCGAGAGAAAACTGTCCTGTGCCTTCTCTTTTGAGGCTACACACTTAGACATACACGCAACATGAAAGCTTTTCGACTTACAACGTGTTGTTTAGGAAAAACAAGATAATTTCGCACGATGCGGGATTTCCTTAAAACGTGATTTTCTGAAAAATTTTGACGAAAGAAAATTCTCCTTTTGGTTCTCTTTAGATGCTACATGTGAAGACGTACACGCCACAACAATTCTTTTCGAGATACAACGTGTAGTTTTGGAGATACAAGCTAATTTTGTACTATGCGTTATTTCTTCTCGTAAAGAGTTTCCAATGCGTACGTATATGTCTTTACTCTGCAAAACTGTATTTCCTTATGAAGTGGTATTCTTACATATCCTTTCGAGAGAAAACTGTCCTGTGCCTTCTCTTTTGAGGCTACACACTTAGACATACACGCAACATGAAAGCTTTTCGACTTACAACGTGTTGTTTAGGAAAAACAAGATAATTTCGCACGATGCGGGATTTCCTTAAAACGTGATTTTCTGAAAAATTTTGACGAAAGAAAATTCTCCTTTTGGTTCTCTTTAGATGCTACATGTTAAGACGTACACGCCACAACAATTCTTTTCGAGATACAACGTGTAGTTTTGGAGATACAAGCTAATTTTGTACTATGCGTTATTTCTTCTCGTAAAGAGTTTCCAATGCGTACGTATATGTCTTTACTCTGCAAAACTGTATTTCCTTATGAAGTGGTATTCTTACATATCCTTTCGAGAGAAAACTGTCCTGTGCCTTCTCTTTTGAGGCTACACACTTAGACATACACGCAACATGAAAGCTTTTCGACTTACAACGTGTTGTTTAGGAAAAACAAGATAATTTCGCACGATGCGGGATTTCCTTAAAACGTGATTTTCTGAAAAATTTTGACGAAAGAAAATTCTCCTTTTGGTTCTCTTTAGATGCTACATGTTAAGACGTACACGCCACAACAATTCTTTTCGAGATACAACGTGTAGTTTTGGAGATACAAGCTAATTTTGTACTATGCGTTATTTCTTCTCGTAAAGAGTTTCCAATGCGTAACGTAATATGTCTTTACTCTGCAAAACTGTATTTCCTTATGAAGTGGTATTCTTACATATCCTTTCGAGAGAAAACTGTCCTGTGCCTTCTCTTTTGAGGCTATACACTTAGACATACACGCAACATGAAAGCTTTTCGACTTACAACGTGTTGTTTAGGAAAAACAAGATAATTTCGCACGATGCGAGATTTCCTTAGAACGTGATTTTCTGAAAAATTTTGACGAAAGAAAATTCTCCTTTTGGTTCTCTTTAGATGCTACATGTTAAGACGTACACGCCACAACAATTCTTTTCGAGATACAACGTGTAGTTTTGGAGATACAAGCTAATTTTGTACTATGCGTTATTTCTTCTCGTAAAGAGTTTCCAATGCGTACGTATATGTCTTTACTCTGCAAAACTGTATTTCCTTAGGAAGTGGTATTCTTACATATCCTTTCGAGAGAAAACTGTCCTGTGCCTTCTCTTTTGAGGCTACACACTTAGACATACACGCAACATGAAAGCTTTTCGACTTACAACGTGTTGTTTAGGAAAAACAAGATAATTTCGCACGATGCGGGATTTCCTTAAAACGTGATTTTCTGAAAAATTTTGACGAAAGAAAATTCTCCTTTTGGTTCTCTTTAGATGCTACATGTTAAGACGTACACGCCACAACAATTCTTTTCGAGATACAACGTGTAGTTTTGGAGATACAAGCTAATTTTGTACTATGCGTTATTTCTTCTCGTAAAGAGTTTCCAATGCGTACGTATATGTCTTTACTCTGCAAAACTGTATTTCCTTATGAAGTGGTATTCTTACATATCCTTTCGAGAGAAAACTGTCCTGTGCCTTCTCTTTTGAGGCTACACACTTAGACATACACGCAACATGAAAGCTTTTCGACTTACAACGTGTTGTTTAGGAAAAACAAGATAATTTCGCACGATGCGGGATTTCCTTATAAGGTGATTTTCTGAAAAATTTTGACGAAAGAAAATTCTCCTTTTGGTTCTCTTTAGATGCTACATGTTAAGACGTACACGCCACAACAATTCTTTTCGAGATACAACGTGTAGTTTTGGAGATACAAGCTAATTTTGTACTATGCGTTATTTCTTCTCGTAAAGAGTTTCCAATGCGTACGTATATGTCTTTACTCTGCAAAACTGTATTTCCTTATGAAGTGGTATTCTTACATATCCTTTCGAGAGAAAACTGTCCTGTGCCTTCTCTTTTGAGGCTACACACTTAGACATATACGCAACATGAAAGCTTTTCGACTTACAACGTGTTGTTTAGGAAAAACAAGATAATTTCGCACGATGCGGGATTTCCTTAAAACGTGATTTTCTGAAAAATTTTGACGAAAGAAAATTCTCCTTTTGGTTCTCTTTAGATGCTACATGTTAAGACGTACACGCCACAACAATTCTTTTCGAGATACAACGTGTAGTTTTGGAGATACAAGCTAATTTTGTACTATGCGTTATTTCTTCTCGTAAAGAGTTTCCAATGCGTACGTATATGTCTTTATTCTGCAAAACTGTATTTCCTTATGAAGTGGTATTCTTACATATCCTTTCGAGAGAAAACTGTCCTGTGCCTTCTCTTTTGAGGCTACACACTTAGACATACACGCAACATGAAAGCTTTTCGACTTACAACGTGTTGTTTAGGAAAAACAAGATAATTTCGCACGATGCGGGATTTCCTTAAAACGTGATTTTCTGAAAAATTTTGACGAGAGAAAATTCTCCTTTTGGTTCTCTTTAGATGCTACATGTTAAGACGTACACGCCACAACAATTCTTTTCGAGATACAACGTGTAGTTTTGGAGATACAAGCTAATTTTGTACTATGCGTTATTTCTTCTCGTAAAGAGTTTCCAATGCGTACGTATATGTCTTTACTCTGCAAAACTGTATTTCCTTATGAAGTGGTATTCTTACATATCCTTTCGAGAGAAAACTGTCCTGTGCCTTCTCTTTTGAGGCTACACACTTAGACATACACGCAACATGAAAGCTTTTCGACTTACAACGTGTTGTTTAGGAAAAACAAGATAATTTCGCACGATGCGGGATTTCCTTAAAACGTGATTTTCTGAAAAATTTTGACGAGAGAAAATTCTCCTTTTGGTTCTCTTTAGATGCTACATGTTAAGACGTACACGCCACAACAATTCTTTTCGAGATACAACGTGTAGTTTTGGAGATACAAGCTAATTTTGTACTATGCGTTATTTCTTCTCTTAAAGAGTTTCCAATGCGTACGTATATGTCTTTACTCTGCAAAACTGTATTTCCTTGTGAAGTGGTATTCTTACATATCCTTTCGAGAGAAAACTGTCCTGTGCCTTCTCTTTTGAGGCTACACACTTAGACATACACGCAACATGAAAGCTTTTCGACTTACAACGTGTTGTTTAGGAAAAACAAGATAATTTCGCACGATGCGGGATTTCCTTAAAACGTGATTTTCTGAAAAATTTTGACGAAAGAAAATTCTCCTTTTGGTTCTCTTTAGATGCTACATGTGAAGACGTACACGCCACAACAATTCTTTTCGAGATACAACGTGTAGTTTTGGAGATACAAGCTAATTTTGTACTATGCGTTATTTCTTCTCGTAAAGAGTTTCCAATGCGTACGTATATGTCTTTACTCTGCAAAACTGTATTTCCTTATGAAGTGGTATTCTTACATATCCTTTCGAGAGAAAACTGTCCTGTGCCTTCTCTTTTGAGGCTACACACTTAGACATACACGCAACATGAAAGCTTTTCGACTTACAACGTGTTGTTTAGGAAAAACAAGATAATTTCGCACGATGCGGGATTTCCTTAAAACGTGATTTTCTGAAAAATTTTGACGAAAGAAAATTCTCCTTTTGGTTCTCTTTAGATGCTACATGTTAAGACGTACACGCCACAACAATTCTTTTCGAGATACAACCTGTAGTTTTGGAGATACAAGCTAATTTTGTACTATGCGTTATTTCTTCTCGTAAAGAGTTTCCAATGCGTACGTATATGTCTTTACTCTGCAAAACTGTATTTCCTTATGAAGTGGTATTCTTACATATCCTTTCGAGAGAAAACTGTCCTGTGCCTTCTCTTTTGAGGCTACACACTTAGACATACACGCAACATGAAAGCTTTTCGACTTACAACGTGTTGTTTAGGAAAAACAAGATAATTTCGCACGATGCGGGATTTCCTTAAAACGTGATTTTCTGAAAAATTTTGACGAAAGAAAATTCTCCTTTTGGTTCTCTTTAGATGCTACATGTTAAGACGTACACGCCACAACAATTCTTTTCGAGATACAACGTGTAGTTTTGGAGATACAAGCTAATTTTGTACTATGCGTTATTTCTTCTCGTAAAGAGTTTCCAATGCGTACGTATATGTCTTTATTCTGCAAAACTGTATTTCCTTATGAAGTGGTATTCTTACATATCCTTTCGAGAGAAAACTGTCCTGTGCCTTCTCTTTTGAGGCTACACACTTAGACATACACGCAACATGAAAGCTTTTCGACTTACAACGTGTTGTTTAGGAAAAACAAGATAATTTCGCACGATGCGGGATTTCCTTAAAACGTGATTTTCTGAAAAATTTTGACGAAAGAAAATTCTCCTTTTGGTTCTCTTTAGATGCTACATGTGAAGACGTACACGCCACAACAATTCTTTTCGAGATACAACGTGTAGTTTTGGAGATACAAGCTAATTTTGTACTATGCGTTATTTCTTCTCGTAAAGAGTTTCCAATGCGTACGTATATGTCTTTACTCTGCAAAACTGTATTTCCTTATGAAGTGGTATTCTTACATATCCTTTCGAGAGAAAACTGTCCTGTGCCTTCTCTTTTGAGGCTACACACTTAGACATACACGCAACATGAAAGCTTTTCGACTTACAACGTGTTGTTTAGGAAAAACAAGATAATTTCGCACGATGCGGGATTTCCTTAAAACGTGATTTTCTGAAAAATTTTGACGAAAGAAAATTCTCCTTTTGGTTCTCTTTAGATGCTACATGTTAAGACGTACACGCCACAACAATTCTTTTCGAGATACAACGTGTAGTTTTGGAGATACAAGCTAATTTTGTACTATGCGTTATTTCTTCTCGTAAAGAGTTTCCAATGCGTACGTATATGTCTTTACTCTGCAAAACTGTATTTCCTTATGAAGTGGTATTCTTACATATCCTTTCGAGAGAAAACTGTCCTGTGCCTTCTCTTTTGAGGCTACACACTTAGACATACACGCAACATGAAAGCTTTTCGACTTACAACGTGTTGTTTAGGAAAAACAAGATAATTTCGCGCGATGCAGGATTTCCTTAAAACGTGATTTTCTGAAAAATTTTGACGAAAGAAAATTCTCCTTTTGGTTCTCTTTAGATGCTACATGTTAAGACGTACACGCCACAACAATTCTTTTCGAGATACAACGTGTAGTTTTGGAGATACAAGCTAATTTTGTACTATGCGTTATTTCTTCTCGTAAAGAGTTTCCAATGCGTACGTATATGTCTTTACTCTGCAAAACTGTATTTCCTTATGAAGTGGTATTCTTACATATCCTTTCGAGAGAAAACTGTCCTGTGCCTTCTCTTTTGAGGCTACACACTTAGACATACACGCAACATGAAAGCTTTTCGACTTACAACGTGTTGTTTAGGAAAAACAAGATAATTTCGCACGATGCGGGATTTCCTTATAACGTGATTTTCTGAAAAATTTTGACGAAAGAAAATTCTCCTTTTGGTTCTCTTTAGATGCTACATGTTAAGACGTACACGCCACAACAATTCTTTTCGAGATACAACGTGTAGTTTTGGAGATACAAGCTAATTTTGTACTATGCGTTATTTCTTCTCGTAAAGAGTTTCCAATGCGTACGTATATGTCTTTACTCTGCAAAACTGTATTTCCTTATGAAGTGGTATTCTTACATATCCTTTCGAGAGAAAACTGTCCTGTGCCTTCTCTTTTGAGGCTACACACGTAGACATATACGCAACATGAAAGCTTTTCGACTTACAACGTGTTGTTTAGGAAAAACAAGATAATTTCGCACGATGCGGGATTTCCTTAAAACGTGATTTTCTGAAAAATTTTGACGAAAGAAAATTCTCCTTTTGGTTCTCTTTAGATGCTACATGTTAAGACGTAGACGCCACAACAATTCTTTTCGAGATACAACGTGTAGTTTTGGAGATACAAGCTAATTTTGTACTATGCGTTATTTCTTCTCGTAAAGAGTTTCCAATGCGTACGTATATGTCTTTATTCTGCAAAACTGTATTTCCTTATGAAGTGGTATTCTTACATATCCTTTCGAGAGAAAACTGTCCTGTGCCTTCTCTTTTGAGGCTACACACTTAGACATACACGCAACATGAAAGCTTTTCGACTTACAACGTGTTGTTTAGGAAAAACAAGATAATTTCGCACGATGCGGGATTTCCTTAAAACGTGATTTTCTGAAAAATTTTGACGAGAGAAAATTCTCCTTTTGGTTCTCTTTAGATGCTACATGTTAAGACGTACACGCCACAACAATTCTTTTCGAGATACAACGTGTAGTTTTGGAGATACAAGCTAATTTTGTACTATGCGTTATTTCTTCTCTTAAAGAGTTTCCAATGCGTATGTATATGTCTTTACTCTGCAAAACTGTATTTCCTTGTGAAGTGGTATTCTTACATATCCTTTCGAGAGAAAACTGTCCTGTGCCTTCTCTTTTGAGGCTACACACTTAGACATACACGCAACATGAAAGCTTTTCGACTTACAACGTGTTGTTTAGGAAAAACAAGATAATTTCGCACGATGCGGGATTTCCTTAAAACGTGATTTTCTGAAAAATTTTGACGAAAGAAAATTCTCCTTTTGGTTCTCTTTAGATGCTACATGTGAAGACGTACACGCCACAACAATTCTTTTCGAGATACAACGTGTAGTTTTGGAGATACAAGCTAATTTTGTACTATGCGTTATTTCTTCTCGTAAAGAGTTTCCAATGCGTACGTATATGTCTTTACTCTGCAAAACTGTATTTCCTTATGAAGTGGTATTCTTACATATCCTTTCGAGAGAAAACTGTCCTGTGCCTTCTCTTTTGAGGCTACACACTTAGACATACACGCAACATGAAAGCTTTTCGACTTACAACGTGTTGTTTAGGAAAAACAAGATAATTTCGCACGATGCGGGATTTCCTTAAAACGTGATTTTCTGAAAAATTTTGACGAAAGAAAATTCTCCTTTTGGTTCTCTTTAGATGCTACATGTTAAGACGTACACGCCACAACAATTCTTTTCGAGATACAACGTGTAGTTTTGGAGATACAAGCTAATTTTGTACTATGCGTTATTTCTTCTCTTAAAGAGTTTCCAATGCGTACGTATATGTCTTTACTCTGCAAAACTGTATTTCCTTGTGAAGTGGTATTCTTACATATCCTTTCGAGAGAAAACTGTCCTGTGCCTTCTCTTTTGAGGCTACACACTTAGACATACACGCAACATGAAAGCTTTTCGACTTACAACGTGTTGTTTAGGAAAAACAAGATAATTTCGCACGATGCGGGATTTCCTTAAAACGTGATTTTCTGAAAAATTTTGACGAAAGAAAATTCTCCTTTTGGTTCTCTTTAGATGCTACATGTGAAGACGTACACGCCACAACAATTCTTTTCGAGATACAACGTGTAGTTTTGGAGATACAAGCTAATTTTGTACTATGCGTTATTTCTTCTCGTAAAGAGTTTCCAATGCGTACGTATATGTCTTTATTCTGCAAAACTGTATTTCCTTATGAAGTGGTATTCTTACATATCCTTTCGAGAGAAAACTGTCCTGTGCCTTCTCTTTTGAGGCTACACACTTAGACATACACGCAACATGAAAGCTTTTCGACTTACAACGTGTTGTTTAGGAAAAACAAGATAATTTCGCACGATGCGGGATTTCCTTAAAACGTGATTTTCTGAAAAATTTTGACGAAAGAAAATTCTCCTTTTGGTTCTCTTTAGATGCTACATGTGAAGACGTACACGCCACAACAATTCTTTTCGAGATACAACGTGTAGTTTTGGAGATACAAGCTAATTTTGTACTATGCGTTATTTCTTCTCGTAAAGAGTTTCCAATGCGTACGTATATGTCTTTACTCTGCAAAACTGTATTTCCTTATGAAGTGGTATTCTTACATATCCTTTCGAGAGAAAACTGTCCTGTGCCTTCTCTTTTGAGGCTACACACTTAGACATACACGCAACATGAAAGCTTTTCGACTTACAACGTGTTGTTTAGGAAAAACAAGATAATTTCGCACGATGCGGGATTTCCTTAAAACGTGATTTTCTGAAAAATTTTGACGAAAGAAAATTCTCCTTTTGGTTCTCTTTAGATGCTACATGTTAAGACGTACACGCCACAACAATTCTTTTCGAGATACAACGTGTAGTTTTGGAGATACAAGCTAATTTTGTACTATGCGTTATTTCTTCTCGTAAAGAGTTTCCAATGCGTACGTATATGTCTTTACTCTGCAAAACTGTATTTCCTTATGAAGTGGTATTCTTACATATCCTTTCGAGAGAAAACTGTCCTGTGCCTTCTCTTTTGAGGCTACACACTTAGACATACACGCAACATGAAAGCTTTTCGACTTCCAACGTGTTGTTTAGGAAAAACAAGATAATTTCGCACGATGCGGGATTTCCTTATAACGTGATTTTCTGAAAAATTTTGACGAAAGAAAATTCTCCTTTTGGTTCTCTTTAGATGCTACATGTTAAGACGTACACGCCACAACAATTCTTTTCGAGATACAACGTGTAGTTTTGGAGATACAAGCTAATTTTGTACTATGCGTTATTTCTTCTCGTAAAGAGTTTCCAATGCGTACGTATATGTCTTTACTCTGCAAAACTGTATTTCCTTATGAAGTGGTATTCTTACATATCCTTTCGAGAGAAAACTGTCCTGTGCCTTCTCTTTTGAGGCTACACACGTAGACATATACGCAACATGAAAGCTTTTCGACTTACAACGTGTTGTTTAGGAAAAACAAGATAATTTCGCACGATGCGGGATTTCCTTAAAACGTGATTTTCTGAAAAATTTTGACGAAAGAAAATTCTCCTTTTGGTTCTCTTTAGATGCTACATGTTAAGACGTAGACGCCACAACAATTCTTTTCGAGATACAACGTGTAGTTTTGGAGATACAAGCTAATTTTGTACTATGCGTTATTTCTTCTCGTAAAGAGTTTCCAATGCGTACGTATATGTCTTTATTCTGCAAAACTGTATTTCCTTATGAAGTGGTATTCTTACATATCCTTTCGAGAGAAAACTGTCCTGTGCCTTCTCTTTTGAGGCTACACACTTAGACATACACGCAACATGAAAGCTTTTCGACTTACAACGTGTTGTTTAGGAAAAACAAGATAATTTCGCACGATGCGGGATTTCCTTAAAACGTGATTTTCTGAAAAATTTTGACGAGAGAAAATTCTCCTTTTGGTTCTCTTTAGATGCTACATGTTAAGACGTACACGCCACAACAATTCTTTTCGAGATACAACGTGTAGTTTTGGAGATACAAGCTAATTTTGTACTATGCGTTATTTCTTCTCTTAAAGAGTTTCCAATGCGTACGTATATGTCTTTACTCTGCAAAACTGTATTTCCTTGTGAAGTGGTATTCTTACATATCCTTTCGAGAGAAAACTGTCCTGTGCCTTCTCTTTTGAGGCTACACACTTAGACATACACGCAACATGAAAGCTTTTCGACTTACAACGTGTTGTTTAGGAAAAACAAGATAATTTCGCACGATGCGGGATTTCCTTAAAACGTGATTTTCTGAAAAATTTTGACGAAAGAAAATTCTCCTTTTGGTTCTCTTTAGATGCTACATGTGAAGACGTACACGCCACAACAATTCTTTTCGAGATACAACGTGTAGTTTTGGAGATACAAGCTAATTTTGTACTATGCGTTATTTCTTCTCGTAAAGAGTTTCCAATGCGTACGTATATGTCTTTACTCTGCAAAACTGTATTTCCTTATGAAGTGGTATTCTTACATATCCTTTCGAGAGAAAACTGTCCTGTGCCTTCTCTTTTGAGGCTACACACTTAGACATACACGCAACATGAAAGCTTTTCGACTTACAACGTGTTGTTTAGGAAAAACAAGATAATTTCGCACGATGCGGGATTTCCTTAAAACGTGATTTTCTGAAAAATTTTGACGAAAGAAAATTCTCCTTTTGGTTCTCTTTAGATGCTACATGTGAAGACGTACACGCCACAACAATTCTTTTCGAGATACAACGTGTAGTTTTGGAGATACAAGCTAATTTTGTACTATGCGTTATTTCTTCTCGTAAGAGTTTCCAATGCGTACGTATATGTCTTTACTCTGCAAAACTGTATTTCCTTATGAAGTGGTATTCTTACATATCCTTTCGAGAGAAAACTGTCCTGTGCCTTCTCTTTTGAGGCTACACACTTAGACATACACGCAACATGAAAGCTTTTCGACTTACAACGTGTTGTTTAGGAAAAACAAGATAATTTCGCACGATGCGGGATTTCCTTAAAACGTGATTTTCTGAAAAATTTTGACGAAAGAAAATTCTCCTTTTGGTTCTCTTTAGATGCTACATGTTAAGACGTACACGCCACAACAATTCTTTTCGAGATACAACGTGTAGTTTTGGAGATACAAGCTAATTTTGTACTATGCGTTATTTCTTCTCGTAAAGAGTTTCCAATGCGTACGTATATGTCTTTACTCTGCAAAACTGTATTTCCTTAGGAAGTGGTATTCTTACATATCCTTTCGAGAGAAAACTGTCCTGTGCCTTCTCTTTTGAGGCTACACACTTAGACATACACGCAACATGAAAGCTTTTCGACTTACAACGTGTTGTTTAGGAAAAACAAGATAATTTCGCACGATGCGGGATTTCCTTAAAACGTGATTTTCTGAAAAATTTTGACGAAAGAAAATTCTCCTTTTGGTTCTCTTTAGATGCTACATGTTAAGACGTACACGCCACAACAATTCTTTTCGAGATACAACGTGTAGTTTTGGAGATACAAGCTAATTTTGTACTATGCGTTATTTCTTCTCGTAAAGAGTTTCCAATGCGTACGTATATGTCTTTACTCTGCAAAACTGTATTTCCTTATGAAGTGGTATTCTTACATATCCTTTCGAGAGAAAACTGTCCTGTGCCTTCTCTTTTGAGGCTACACACTTAGACATACACGCAACATGAAAGCTTTTCGACTTACAACGTGTTGTTTAGGAAAAACAAGATAATTTCGCACGATGCGGGATTTCCTTATAACGTGATTTTCTGAAAAATTTTGACGAAAGAAAATTCTCCTTTTGGTTCTCTTTAGATGCTACATGTTAAGACGTACACGCCACAACAATTCTTTTCGAGATACAACGTGTAGTTTTGGAGATACAAGCTAATTTTGTACTATGCGTTATTTCTTCTCGTAAAGAGTTTCCAATGCGTACGTATATGTCTTTACTCTGCAAAACTGTATTTCCTTATGAAGTGGTATTCTTACATATCCTTTCGAGAGAAAACTGTCCTGTGCCTTCTCTTTTGAGGCTACACACGTAGACATATACGCAACATGAAAGCTTTTCGACTTACAACGTGTTGTTTAGGAAAAACAAGATAATTTCGCACGATGCGGGATTTCCTTAAAACGTGATTTTCTGAAAAATTTTGACGAAAGAAAATTCTCCTTTTGGTTCTCTTTAGATGCTACATGTTAAGACGTAGACGCCACAACAATTCTTTTCGAGATACAACGTGTAGTTTTGGAGATACAAGCTAATTTTGTACTATGCGTTATTTCTTCTCTTAAAGAGTTTCCAATGCGTACGTATATGTCTTTATTCTGCAAAACTGTATTTCCTTATGAAGTGGTATTCTTACATATCCTTTCGAGAGAAAACTGTCCTGTGCCTTCTCTTTTGAGGCTACACACTTAGACATACACGCAACATGAAAGCTTTTCGACTTACAACGTGTTGTTTAGGAAAAACAAGATAATTTCGCACGATGCGGGATTTCCTTAAAACGTGATTTTCTGAAAAATTTTGACGAGAGAAAATTCTCCTTTTGGTTCTCTTTAGATGCTACATGTTAAGACGTACACGCCACAACAATTCTTTTCGAGATACAACGTGTAGTTTTGGAGATACAAGCTAATTTTGTACTATGCGTTATTTCTTCTCTTAAAGAGTTTCCAATGCGTACGTATATGTCTTTACTCTGCAAAACTGTATTTCCTTGTGAAGTGGTATTCTTACATATCCTTTCGAGAGAAAACTGTCCTGTGCCTTCTCTTTTGAGGCTACACACTTAGACATACACGCAACATGAAAGCTTTTCGACTTACAACGTGTTGTTTAGGAAAAACAAGATAATTTCGCACGATGCGGGATTTCCTTAAAACGTGATTTTCTGAAAAATTTTGACGAAAGAAAATTCTCCTTTTGGTTCTCTTTAGATGCTACATGTGAAGACGTACACGCCACAACAATTCTTTTCGAGATACAACGTGTAGTTTTGGAGATACAAGCTAATTTTGTACTATGCGTTATTTCTTCTCGTAAAGAGTTTCCAATGCGTACGTATATGTCTTTACTCTGCAAAACTGTATTTCCTTATGAAGTGGTATTCTTACATATCCTTTCGAGAGAAAACTGTCCTGTGCCTTCTCTTTTGAGGCTACACACTTAGACATACACGCAACATGAAAGCTTTTCGACTTACAACGTGTTGTTTAGGAAAAACAAGATAATTTCGCACGATGCGGGATTTCCTTAAAACGTGATTTTCTGAAAAATTTTGACGAAAGAAAATTCTCCTTTTGGTTCTCTTTAGATGCTACATGTTAAGACGTACACGCCACAACAATTCTTTTCGAGATACAACGTGTAGTTTTGGAGATACAAGCTAATTTTGTACTATGCGTTATTTCTTCTCCTAAAGAGTTTCCAATGCGTACGTATATGTCTTTACTCTGCAAAACTGTATTTCCTTATGAAGTGGTATTCTTACATATCCTTTCGAGAGAAAACTGTCCTGTGCCTTCTCTTTTGAGGCTACACACTTAGACATACACGCAACATGAAAGCTTTTCGACTTACAACGTGTTGTTTAGGAAAAACAAGATAATTTCGCACGATGCGGGATTTCCTTAAAACGTGATTTTCTGAAAAATTTTGACGAAAGAAAATTCTCCTTTTGGTTCTCTTTAGATGCTACATGTTAAGACGTACACGCCACAACAATTCTTTTCGAGATACAACGTGTAGTTTTGGAGATACAAGCTAATTTTGTACTATGCGTTATTTCTTCTCGTAAAGAGTTTCCAATGCGTACGTATATGTCTTTACTCTGCAAAACTGTATTTCCTTATGAAGTGGTATTCTTACATATCCTTTCGAGAGAAAACTGTCCTGTGCCTTCTCTTTTGAGGCTACACACGTAGACATACACGCAACATGAAAGCTTTTCGACTTACAACGTGTTGTTTAGGAAAAACAAGATAATTTCGCACGATGCGGGATTTCCTTAAAACGTGATTTTCTGAAAAATTTTGACGAAAGAAAATTCTCCTTTTGGTTCTCTTTAGATGCTACATGTTAAGACGTACACGCCACAACAATTCTTTTCGAGATACAACGTGTAGTTTTGGAGATACAAGCTAATTTTGTACTATGCGTTATTTCTTCTCGTAAAGAGTTTCCAATGCGTACGTATATGTCTTTACTCTGCAAAACTGTATTTCCTTATGAAGTGGTATTCTTACATATCCTTTCGAGAGAAAACTGTCCTGTGCCTTCTCTTTGAGGCTACACACTTAGACATACACGCAACATGAAAGCTTTTCGACTTACAACGTGTTGTTTAGGAAAAACAAGATAATTTCGCACGATGCGGGATTTCCTTAAAACGTGATTTTCTGAAAAATTTTGACGAAAGAAAATTCTCCTTTTGGTTCTCTTTAGATGCTACATGTTAAGACGTACACGCCACAACAATTCTTTTTGAGATACAACGTGTAGTTTTGGAGATACAAGCTAATTTTGTACTATGCGTTATTTCTTCTCGTAAAGAGTTTCCAATGCGTACGTATATGTCTTTACTCTGCAAAACCTGTATTTCCTTATGAAGTGGTATTCTTACATATCCTTTCGAGAGAAAACTGTCCTGTGCCTTCTCTTTTGAGGCTACACACTTAGACATACACGCAACATGAAAGCTTTTCGACTTACAACCTGTTGTTTAGGAAAAACAAGATAATTTCGCACGATGCGGGATTTCCTTAAAACGTGATTTTCTGAAAAATTTTGACGAAAGAAAATTCTCCTTTTGGTTCTCTTTAGATGCTACATGTTAAGACGTACACGCCACAACAATTCTTTTCGAGATACAACGTGTAGTTTTGGAGATACAAGCTAATTTTGTACTATGCATTATTTCTTCTCCTAAAGAGTTTCCAATGCGTACGTATATGTCTTTACTCTGCAAAACTGTATTTCCTTATAAAGTGGTATTCTTACATATCCTTTCGAGAGAAAACTGTCCTGTGCCTTCTCTTTTGAGGCTACACACTTAGACATACACGCAACATGAAAGCTTTTCGACTTACAACGTGTTGTTTAGGAAAACAAGATAATTTCGCACGATGCGGGATTTCCTTAAAACGTGATTTTCTGAAAAATTTTGACGAAAGAAAATTCTCCTTTTGGTTCTCTTTAGATGCTACATGTTAAGACGTACACGCCACAACAATTCTTTTCGAGATACAACGTGTAGTTTTGGAGATACAAGCTAATTTTGTACTATGCGTTATTTCTTCTCGTAAAGAGTTTCCAATGCGTACGTATATGTCTTTACTCTGCAAAACTGTATTTCCTTATGAAGTGGTATTCTTACATATCCTTTCGAGAGAAAACTGTCCTGTGCCTTCTCTTTTGAGGCTACACACGTAGACATACACGCAACATGAAAGCTTTTCGACTTACAACGTGTTGTTTAGGAAAAACAAGATAATTTCGCACGATGCGGGATTTCCTTAAAACGTGATTTTCTGAAAAATTTTGACGAAAGAAAATTCTCCTTTTGGTTCTCTTTAGATGCTACATGTGAAGACGTACACGCCACAACAATTCTTTTCGAGATACAACGTGTAGTTTTGGAGATACAAGCTAATTTTGTACTATGCGTTATTTCTTCTCGTAAAGAGTTTCCAATGCGTACGTATATGTCTTTACTCTGCAAAACTGTATTTCCTTATGAAGTGGTATTCTTACATATCCTTTCGAGAGAAAACTGTCCTGTGCCTTCTCTTTTGAGGCTACACACTTAGACATACACGCAACATGAAAGCTTTTCGACTTACAACGTGTTGTTTAGGAAAAACAAGATAATTTCGCACGATGCGGGATTTCCTTAAAACGTGATTTTCTGAAAAATTTTGACGAAAGAAAATTCTCCTTTTGGTTCTCTTTAGATGCTACATGTTAAGACGTACACGCCACAACAATTCTTTTCGAGATACAACGTGTAGTTTTGGAGATACAAGCTAATTTTGTACTATGCGTTATTTCTTCTCGTAAAGAGTTTCCAATGCGTACGTATATGTCTTTACTCTGCAAAACTGTATTTCCTTATGAAGTGGTATTCTTACATATCCTTTCGAGAGAAAACTGTCCTGTGCCTTCTCTTTTGAGGCTACACACTTAGACATACACGCAACATGAAAGCTTTTCGACTTACAACGTGTTGTTTAGGAAAAACAAGATAATTTCGCACGATGCGGGATTTCCTTAAAACGTGATTTTCTGAAAAATTTTGACGAAAGAAAATTCTCCTTTTGGTTCTCTTTAGATGCTACATGTTAAGACGTACACGCCACAACAATTCTTTTCGAGATACAACGTGTAGTTTTGGAGATACAAGCTAATTTTGTACTATGCGTTATTTCTTCTCGTAAAGAGTTTCCAATGCGTACGTATATGTCTTTACTCTGCAAAACTGTATTTCCTTATGAAGTGGTATTCTTACATATCCTTTCGAGAGAAAACTGTCCTGTGCCTTCTCTTTTGAGGCTACACACTTAGACATACACGCAACATGAAAGCTTTTCGACTTACAACGTGTTGTTTAGGAAAAACAAGATAATTTCGCACGATGCGGGATTTCCTTATAACGTGATTTTCTGAAAAATTTTGACGAAAGAAAATTCTCCTTTTGGTTCTCTTTAGATGCTACATGTTAAGACGTACACGCCACAACAATTCTTTTCGAGATACAACGTGTAGTTTTGGAGATACAAGCTAATTTTGTACTATGCGTTATTTCTTCTCGTAAAGAGTTTCCAATGCGTACGTATATGTCTTTACTCTGCAAAACTGTATTTCCTTATGAAGTGGTATTCTTACATATCCTTTCGAGAGAAAACTGTCCTGTGCCTTCTCTTTTGAGGCTACACACTTAGACATACACGCAACATGAAAGCTTTTCGACTTACAACGTGTTGTTTAGGAAAAACAAGATAATTTCGCACGATGCGGGATTTCCTTAAAACGT